>NC_057795.1:519100765-519252935 GCF_018294505.1 Triticum aestivum | reverse complement strand
GGATCTGTTTGCGTGCCGAGGCACAGTAGTGGCGGGCCCCGCCTGACGGCCTGTCCCGTTGCGCGCGTGGGTAGGCAGATTGTCCTCGCCGCATGGCGCCGCGATAGGACCGCGGCGGGCGGCCGCGGGGAAGTGTATCAGGCATGCCGCTTGGTCTCCCGCCATGACTTTCGAACTCTTTACGGAGCAAGACGGCCCTTTGCGAATCCGACTCCGGATAGTCGGCCTGAAGGAAGACGGCAAGCAAAGCCCAGATTCCACCACCAGAAGAATGAAACTGTTGAGGCCCCGCAACGTATCACCCTTGGAGCCTCACCAGCTACGGGGACTACTATCGGAGTAATGGGTCACGGGTAGGCTAACCCGAGCCCCAGAACCTTTCAAGACATCGGGGCAGGCTGCGCCCCTCAAGCCGAGTCCCAGGCGCGACTCCAAGATTAGCCGAGTCCCAGGCGCGACTCCAAGATTAGCCGACTCATGGCCGGCGACTTCCGGAGAAGCCGGCCATGGAGAGTCGATGAGGGAGTCCTGGACTAGGGGGTGTCCGGATAGCCGAACTATCATCATCGGCCGGACTCCAAGACTATGAAGATACAAGATTGAAGACTTCGTCCCATGTCCGGATGGGACTTTCCTTGGCGTGGAAGGCAAGCTTGGCGATACGGATATGTAGATCTCCTACCATTGTAACCGACTCTGTGTAACCCTAGCCCTCTTCGGTGTCTATATAAACCGGATGGTTTTAGTCCGTAGGACAGAACAACAATCATACCATAGGCTAGCTTCTAGGGTTTAGCCTCCTTGATCTCGTGGTAGATCTACTCTTGTAATACCCACATCATCAATATCAATCAAGCAGGACGTAGGGTTTTACCTCCATCAACAGGGCCCGAACCTGGGTAAAACATCGTGTCCCTTGTCTCCTGTTACCATCCGCCTAGACGCACAGTTCGGGACCCCCTACCCGAGATCCGCCGGTTTTGACACCGACATTGGTGCTTTCATTGAGAGTTCCTCTGTGCCGTCACCGATAGGCTCGATGGCTCCTTCGATCATCAATGACGACGCGGTCCAGGGTGAGACTTTTCTCCCCGGACAGATCTTCGTATTCGGCGGCTTTGCACTGCGGGCCAATTCGTTTGGCCATCTGGAGCAGATCAAAAGCTACGCCCCTGGCCGTCAGGTCAAATTTGGAAGTATGAACTTCACGGCTGACATCCGCGGAGACTTGATCTTCGACGGATTCGAGCCACAGACGAGCGCACCGCACTGTCACGATGGGCACGATCTAGCTCTGCTGCCGGACAGTGCCCTGGAGGCCGCACACGAGTCCGCTCCAACCCTCGATTCGGAGCCGGCTATGCAGATCGAGGACGGGTGGTTAGACACCGCCTCGGGGGCTGCAACCTCTACGGCGATAGAGCCGAATACTGACTTTGTCCCTTGTGAAGCTCGTGACTCCAAGGTGCCGGACTCATTGCCAGACTCCGAACCTCCCGCGCCCCCTCCAATCGAATCCGATTGGGTGCCGATCATGGAGTTCATCGCTGCGGACATCTTTCAGCACTCACCTTTCAGCGACATCCTGAGTTTGCTAAAGTATCTCTCATTATCAGGAGATCCCTGGCCGGACTGCGGTCAGGACGGTTGGGATGCGGACAACGAAGAAATTCAAAGCCCACCCACCACTCACTTAGTAGGCACCATCGACGATTTAACCGACATGCTAGACTTCGACTCCGAGGACATCGACGGTATGGACGACGATGCCGGAGACGACCAAGAACCAGCGCCTACTGGGCACTGGAAAGCCACCTCGTCATACGACATATACATGGTGGATATCCCAAAGGATGGGAATGGTGAGCGAACAACTGAGGAAGACCCCTCCAAGAAACAGCCCAAGCGCCGGCGTCAGCGGCGCCGCTCTAAATCCCGCCACAGCAAGAATGGAGATTCCGGCACCGGTGATAATAATACCACAGACAGTGCCGAAGACAACCCCCTCCAGCAAGATTCAGCGCAGGAGGACGGAGAAGCCAGCACTCATGAGAGAGCGGCAGACGAAGAGGTAGAGGATGATAATTACATGCCTCCCTCAGGAGACGAGGCAAGCCTCGACGACGACAAATTTGTCGTGCCTGAGGATCCCGTCGAACAAGAGCGTTTTAAACGTAGGCTTATGGCCATGACAAACAGCCTCAAGAAAAAGCAGCAACAGCTTAGAGTTGATCAATATCTACTAGCCGACAGATGGACTGAAGTCCTTGCGGCAAAGAGCATGAGCTCGAACACCCCTCCAAAAACTACCCCAATTGCAAGTTGCTCCCCCGATTAGAGGAGGAGGCATATAAACCTGCATCACCAGAGCACAATACGGCTGACCAGCCACCTCGTGGCTGCGACGGAGAGGCCTCCAGGCCCTCCACTAGAACCGTACTCCGGCATCACTCGAAAAGCACAAGGCCACAGGGGAACGCTCCGGACTTGCGAGATATATTGGAGGATAAGGCAAGACAATCAAGATCGATCTACGGATCACGTGGGCACCCCATGATACGTGACGACAACCGTCGCACTGGATACAACAAGTCCGGCCGGGCTGAACACAGTAGACACAACTCCTTTGAGCTTTGTCGTGATATAGCCCAATACAGAGGCGCCGCACACCCACTATGCTTCACAGATGAAGTAATGGATCATCAAATCCCCGAAGGGTTTAAACCCGTGAATATTGAATCCTATGATGGCACAACAGACCCCGCGGTTTGGATCAAAGACTATCTTCTTCATATCCATATGGCCCGCGGTGATGATCTTCACGCCATCAAATACCTCCCACTCAACCTTAAAGGACCAGCTCGGCATTGGCTTAACAGCTTGCCAGCAGAATCAATTGGGTGTTGGGAGGATTTGGAAGACGCATTCCTTGATAACTTCTAGGGCACGTATGTGCGACCACCATACGCTGACGACCTAAGCCATATAATTCAGCAGCCAGACGAATCGGCCAGACAATTCTAGACACAGTTCTTAACTAAGAAAAATCAAATTGTCGACTGTCCGGATGCGGAGGCCCTCGCGGCCTTGAAACATAACATCCGCGACGAGTGGCTTGCCCGGCACCTGGGAAATGAAAAGCCGAAATCCATGGCAGCCCTCACATCACTAATGACCCACTTCTGCGCGGGAGAGGACAGCTGGCTAGCCCGCAGCAACAACGTCAGCAAAAATTCTGGCAGTCCGGATACCAAGGACCGCAATGGCAGGTCGCGTCGCAACAAGAACAAACGCCGCATTAACAGTGACAATAATGAGGATACGGCAGTCAATGCCGGATTCATAGGCTCCAAACCCGGTCAGCGGAAAAAGCCATTCAAAAGAACTACTCCGGGTCCGTCCAATTTGGACCGAATACTCGATCGCTCGTGCCAGATACACGGCACCCCCGAAAATCCAGCCAACCACACCAACAGGGACTGTTGGGTATTCAAGAAGGAAGGCAAGCTAATTGCCGAAAACAATGGCAAGGGGCTGCATAGCGATGACGAAGAAGAGACCCGACCGCCGAACAATAGAGGATAGAAGGGTTCCCCCCCCCCACAAGTGCGGACGGTGAACATGATATACGCAACCCACATACCCAAGAGGGAGCGGAAGCGTGCACTCAGGGACATATACGCGATGGAGCCAGTCGCCCCGAAGTTCAACCCATGGTCCTCCTGCCCGATCACTTTTGATCGAAGGGACCACCCCACCAGCATCCGCCACGGCGGATTCGCCGCATTGGTTTTAGACCCAATCATCGATGGATTTCACCTCACCAGAGTCCTGATGGACGGCGGCAGCAGCCTGAACCTGCTTTATCAGGATACAGTGTGCAAGATGGGCATAGACCCCTCAAGGATTAAACCCACAAAGACGACCTTCAAAGGCGTCATACCAGGTGCAGAGGCCAATTGCACAGGCTCAGTTACACTGGAAGTCGTCTTCGGATCCCCGGATAACTTCCGAAGCGAGGAGTTAATCTTCGACATAGTTCTGTTCCGCAGCGGCTATCATGCCCTACTCGGACGGACCGCGTTTGCAAAGTTCAACGCGGTACCGCACTATGCATACCTCAAGCTCAAGATGCCAGGCCCTCAAGGAGTTATCACGGTGAACGGAAACACTGAACGCTCCCTCCGAACGGAGGAACATACAGCGGCTCTCGCGGCAGAAGTACAATGCAGCCTCTTAAGGCAATTCTCGAGTCCGGCCGTTAAGCGACCGGACACGGCTAAACGCGCCCGGAGCAACCTACAAAAAGACCACCTGGCACGTTCTGAGCACGCGTAGCAATGCGGCCCCAACCCCAGCCCTCGCAAGATTGCAAGACTGGTCCTTCACGTACATCATTACGCTCTGGAGATACCATGGGCATAGGGGGAGGGGCACGACCACAACGGGCCCAGAATGCGGCTTAACCACATCGGGGGCTCCCAAGTGTGTCATTCCTTTTTGTTCTTTTCTTTCTTTTTCTTTCTTACCCACAGGACTCCGTTCACCAGAGGCCCTGTCCGGCAGTAGACCGGCCGAACTCACGATGCAACTGCCAGGGAAGGAGAAAGGCTGCGATGAATATCCAGGTGGTCTCCCTTACGAGCATTAAATCTGTTTTATACACCATTCTGCAGCCTACCCCTGGAGGGGGACATGTTTAATAGTCCCATCCCATGCTTATCACACTATTTGCATCGTTCTGCATTCATAGCAGTATTTCTTGAATAAAACAATGCAGCACCTTTTTGCTTATAATTGCATTCCTTTCTTATACATATGTTCATTTACGACATGTTGCATGCGTACACTTTGGTATGGCTAAATACACCAGGGGCTTAAGTTCCCCACATTATGGTGTGATAAGTCCGAACACTTTCACAAGTGCGGCACCCCGAACTTATAGCATTATATGCATCGGCTCCGAATCATGTCTTGGGTCAATAGTTGGGTTTGCCCGGCTCCCATGTTCTAGTACCTTACGTTCCGTTGTATCGGCTAAGGTAGCATTGGGAGAACCACTGCGATTGCGCCCCAGTTGAGCTGGGCGAGCGCCTTAGTGGAGAAAGCTAAAACTGACTGTCATGATGAGGCGAGAGCCGGTCGCTGTTCGAGAGGTTTTTTCGAGTCCCTAAAGACTTATGCCGCTTAGAGCGAGGAACCGGCTTTGTCCGGCCCAGGCGTGGATAGCGCCCCGAATTCGGCCTTCCGAACACTAGGGGCTTCGCTGAAATTTAAAATTATAGAATTCTATGGCTAAGTGAGAGTGTTCAAGCATTATAAGTCTGGTTGCCTAGTTCGTTGAGTTGAGCGCCTCCCTAGATGGACCCAAAAATGGGAACAAGAGTGCTCAAATTTATCCCGAACACCCCAGCATTCGTGGCATGGGGGCTGATGCCGACGACTTGCCATCTCTCAGATTTGATAAACGGCCGCATAGAAGGTAATATTTTCAATTAACAAGTGTTGCTTAGCGCATATGAACAAAGTTTTCAGCGCACAGGATAACAAAATGCGAGTCTACTCAAATATTACATCATTGGAGCACTCACCCGCAATAATGCAGGCACCCTTCAGGACATCCTTATAATACATTTCGGGCGTGCGATACTCCTTGCCCGGTGGTGGCGCGTCCGTCACAAGCTTCTCAGCATCCATCTTGCCCCAGTGCACCTTAGCACGGGCAAGGGCCCGACGGGCACCTTCAATACAGGCGGATCGCTTGATGACCTCAACCCATGGACACGCATCCACCAGCCGCCACACCAGGCTGAAGTAGCTCCTAGGCATGGCCTCATTGGGCCACAGCCGAACTATGAGGCCCTTCATGGCCTGTTCGGCCGCCTTGTGGAGCTCAACCAGCTGCTTCAGCTGGTCGCTAAGGGGCACCGGATGTCCGGCCTCAGCATACTGAGACCAGAAGACCTTCTCCGTTGAGCTCCCCTCCTCGGCCCTGTAGAAAGCGCCAGCATCGGACACGCTGCAGGGCAGATCTGCGAACGCTCCTGGAGAGCTCCGAATTCGGGTAAGTAACATGTAATCCACATCCACATGCTTGCTTTGCATGAAAAATGCCTTACCCGACGCTACTTTCTTCAACGCCTCGATTTCCTGGAGGGCCTTGTAGACTTCGGCCTTAGCGGCTTTGGCACTCTCAAGAGCCGATGCAAGCTCGGACTCTCGAGTCTTCGAGTCGCGCTCCAAACTCTCATGTTTTTCCACGAGAGCCTGGAGCTCTTGCTGTACCTCTGCCACCCGCGCCTCCTGCTTCTCTCGCTCGGTGTGCTCCGCGGCCGCATTACGTTCGGCCGCAGACACCGCCTCCTTCAGGGTCGCCACCTCGTTTGTGGCCCCTGCAATACCCACATTATCCTTGTCATTCTTCTTGCAACCAAATCCTTTT
Source organism: Triticum aestivum (assembly GCF_018294505.1). NCBI lineage: Eukaryota > Viridiplantae > Streptophyta > Magnoliopsida > Poales > Poaceae > Triticum > Triticum aestivum. The sequence goes on along the minus strand of NC_057795.1, from coordinate 519,246,493 downwards.
CTGCAAGGTACAACTTTAATAAGGTGCTACTCACCTTCTTTGTCCTTGAGCTGCTTCTTGGCACGGCCGAGCTCGTTCTCGGACCACTCGAGGTTTTGCTTCAAAGCATCGACCTCCGCAGTCAGTGCGGCAGAGGTCAGCAGCGCAGCCTGCAATCCCATATTGACATATTTTTTATGACTCCTGCGTATATCTTTTTAGATCCTCAGTCCGGCTTTTCTTTCCGAACACCGAACTGAGCATCAGGGGCTACTGTCTATGCGGTACTATTTTACATATATTAAATTTCTTACCTCAAAGCCTATTAGAAGGCTATTGCAGGCTTCGGTCAGCCCGCTTTTGGCGAGCTGGATCTTCTGAATCACCGCACTCATGACAGTGCAGTGTTCCTCCTTGATGGAAGCGCCGTTGAGCGCCTCCAGTAGGTTATCCGGCGCCTCTGGTTGGACGGAGGCCGCTGGCGTCACGGTCTTGCCCTTCTTACGAAGGGGCCGCCTGCCGGACTCTAGAACCACTGCAGGTTCCGGTGCGGAGTCTGGCGCAAAGTTTGGGAGGTTGCCCTGCGGCACCTCCGGGGCCTCCTCCTCCTGGCGGGTCCCTTCCCGGGATCCCACCTCGCCATCGTCGGCATCGCGGGGGATGGAGGCGGTCAGAAGGAAATCCATATCCGATGCACCCAAGGATCCGCTCGACGAAGCGGGTAGATCGTCCTTGGGCGGACTGCAGGGTTGTATGTGGCATTAGAAAGACACCATGTGGCGAAAAGAAAAATTATGAAGTTATTCGGAAGTCCGGATACTTAAGATCTCGCCAGGGGCTTGGCCCTTGAAGGCCAATCCTCGTCATCGCCACCGGCGTTGGCGGAACAGTCCGGGGGAAGAGTCCTTCCCCTCTTGGACCCTTCGGTCTCCCTCATTGGGGAGGCCTTCCTTTCCTCCCCTCCCCCCTCTGGGGGAGAGGCCTCTTTCTTCTCCTCCTCATCCTCGTGGGAGGAGTCCGCCTCGGAGTCACAGGACAATGAGTCCGATAACACCTGGAAACGGGAACTCTTTCGAGTGACCGTGGCCTTCTTCTCCGGCACCACGTGGGGTGCCGGAACCAGCAGCCCCGTTAAGCGGGCATCCACTAGGTCTTCTGGCAAAGGAGCCGGACAGTTAGTCCGCTTGGCCTTCTTTAGCCAGTCCTGTCAAAGGAGAGGGAGTTTAGATCCCGCATAGAGTCAAACTATGGGAAACAAGTGTCCCGTAGAGGGTAAAATCGCTTACCTCGCTAGCCTGATGCTGCGAGCTGAATCCGCGATCTTCGGTAGCGGATGCGGGAGCCTCGGCGCCCTTGAGCAACACCCTCCAGGCCTCTTCGTATGTAGTGTCAAAGAGCCCGCTCAAAGTCTGGTGCTGCGCCGGATCGAACTCCCACAAATTAAAAGCTCGTTGTAGGCACGGGAGAATCTGGCGGATGAGCATGACCTGGACCACATTGACAAGCTTGAGCTTCTTGTTCACCAGCTTTTGGACCCAGGCTTGGAGTCCGGTCAGCTCCTCCGAATCGCCCCATGTCAGGCCCTTCTCTTTCCAGGAGGTGAGCCGTGTGGGGATGCCAGATCTGAATTCGGGGGCCGCTGCCCATTTAGGGTCACGCGGCTTGGTGATGTAGAACCACCCCGATTGCCACCCCTTGATGGTTTCCACGAAGGCGCCCTCGAGCCAAGTAACGTTGGGCATCTTGCCCACCATGGCGCCTCGGCACTCCGCTTGGCTGCCCTTCACAACCTTCGGCTTGACATTGAAGTTCTTGAGCCACAAGCCAAAGTGGGGCTGGATGCAGAGGAAGGTCTCGCACACGACGATAAACGCTGAGATGTTGAGGATGAAATTTGGGGCCAGATCATGGAAATCCAAGCCGTAGTAGAACATGAGCCCCCGGACAAAGGGGTGAAGTGGGAAGCCCAGTCCGCAGAGGAAATGAGGAAGGAATACCACCCTCTCATGGGGCCTGGGGGTGGGGATGAGCTGCCCCTTGTCGGGGAGCCGGTGCGCGATGTCGCTGGATAGGTATCCGGCGCCGCGCAGCCTCTCGATGTGCCCCTCCATATCGGAGGAGGCCATCCACTTGCCTCCCGCTCCAGACATAGTTGGAGAAGGTTGAGGTGAGATGTGCGGACTTGGGTGCTGGAGCTCGAGTTCGCGAAGATGGATAAGCAAAGGAGGAAGAAGGCATAGGTAAAAGGGTGGATCCTTATCCCCTTATATATGGGCGGACAAAACTATGCGTCCCCACCGGCCTGGTAAAACTCGCTTTTCTCCTGAGCGCCGCAATCAATGGTGCGGTTGGGTTGCCCACGTCCGTATTGATGAGAATCCCGGAATAAGGGGAACACGATCTCTGCTTCGACAAGATGTGCCAAGGAAACCGCTTCGCTAAACGCGCTGAGGTGGTATAATAAAAATGATTCAAGTAAAGGCTTGGTTGTGGTGTGACGTCACGCCACGGAATACGTCAGCAGATTGAACTTGTGTAAATATTATTCTCTCTACGGTGGAATGTGGAACTTGTTTTGCAGAGTCGGACACTATCCTGGTGTTCACAATCTTCTATAAATTATTCGGAGGAGGAACCCGCCTTGCAATGCCGAAGACAATATGCGCACCGGACTCGTCGTCATTGAAGCCTGGTTCAGGGGCTACTGAGGGAGTCCTAGACTAGGGGGTGTCCGGATAGCCGAACTATCATCATCGGCCGGACTCCAAGACTATGAAGATACAAGATTGAAGACTTCATCCCGTGTCCGGATGGGACTTTCCTGGGCGTGGAAGGCAAGCTTGGCGATACGGATATGTAGATCTCCTACCATAGTAACCGACTCTGTGTAACCCTAGCCCTCTCCGGTGTCTATATAAACCGGATGGTTTCAGTCCGTAGGACAGAACAACAATCATACCATAGGCTAGCTTCTAGAGTTTAGCCTCCTTGATCTCGTGGTAGATCTACTCTTGTAATACCCACATCATCAATATCAATCAAGCAGGACGTAGGGTTTTACCTCCATCAAGAGGGCCCGAACCTGGGTAAAACATCATGTCCCTTGTCTCCTGTTACCATCCGCCTAGACGCACAGTTCAGGAACCCCTACCCGAGATCCGCCGGTTTTGACACCGACAGTCGGCCCGCGACTCCACCCATCTTCTGCCTTCGCCACGATAGACGGGGTGGGTATGGTCACAGCATGGCCGTCTCCCCCTGCTTACGAGGAGCTGGCATGGCCACAGTGCGCCATATCGCTAGAGATCTCCATCGTGGCGCGGCACTGTTGCCATGCCTGCCCTGACCTCAGCCTCAGTGGGCGGCGCACTGTGCCCACGTCGGCCTATCTGTATGACCCAGAGACGGCGGGACCCGCCCGTCAGCGGGAGCACAAAAGACGGCCAGAACACCCCGAAGACGGACCCGTGGGAGTCGGCTCCCTGGAGTCGGCCGGCCCCTCCCACGGGCCCCACACGCCATTAACCAGACAAGACGGGGAATGGCGACAGTGATCGTCCGTCAGGCGGCGGCACTGTTGCCACGACCCCATGACCAAGCCTGCGTAATTAGAAGCATGGCTATAGTACCGGATCTGTCGGTGGGGCCCGCCAGTCGGCGGGCCCCAGCAGTTGGCGGAGAAGACGGCGGCTTGAGAGACAGACGGCTAGGACCCGTGCCCAGCCGGATTACCATTGTACCCCCGGGGGGTAGGCCTATATAAACCCCCTGGGGCACCCATGCAAAGGGTTCGAATCCATTAGCACTAGACCAGATCATATAGGAAGGAGAGAGCTAGCCTTGCCTTCTCCTACCTCCAGAATACAGCTCGAGGAGCTACCTTGTACTCACTTTGCCTTAGTGATCATGCGGAGACCCCGCGGAGCAGCAGTAGGGGTTTTATCTCGTCGGAGAGCCCCGAAGCTGGGTAAGATCCACCGGCATGCATGTCTTCGCCTCATTCCGTTTCCTGGCACCGGCGATGTTCTACTCGCTCCCACCATGATAAGCCATCCTTTGGCATATGTCGCACCCAACCCCCGAAAGGATCCATAAACGGAGAAGTCATCCATGAATACCTCGCAAATCTTTTCACAAAAATCAGAGAATATAGCCATCATGCATCTTTTAAAGGTAGAAGGTGCATTACATAAACCAAAAGGCATACGTCTATAAGCAAAAGTACCGAAAGGGCAAGTAAAAGTAGTTTTTGATTGATCCCTCGCTGACACAGGTATTTGAGAGAAACCAGAATAACCATCTAGAAAGCAAAAGTTTGTGTGTTTGGATAGCCTTTCTAGCATTTGATCAATAAAAGGTAAAGGGTAATGGTCTTTCTTAGTAGCTTTATTCAATTTACGGAAACCAATTACCATCCTATAACCTATAATAATTCTTTGCTGGATAAATTCATCTTTATCATTAGGAACAACGGTAATACCTCCCTTTTTAGGAACACAATGGACATGACTTACCCAATCACTATCAGCAACGGGATAGATTATACCTGCCTCAAGGAGCTTTAGTATCTCCTTTCTTACCACTTCTTTCATCTTGGGATTTAGTCGTTGTTGAGGATCTCTAACTGGTTTGGCATCGTCCTCCAATTTAATTTTGTGTTGGCATAACGTGGGACTAACGCCCTTAAGATCATCCAGAGTATATCCAATAGTAGCTCGGTGCTTCTTCAGAGTTTTCAATAATCTTTCTTCTTCTTGCTCTGAAAGGTTTGCACTAATAATAACATGATATATTTTCTTTTCATCAAGATAAGCATACTTAAGATTATCAGGTAAAGGTTTGAGTTCAAATAGGGGATCACCCTTGGGTGGAGGGGGATCCCCAAGAATTTCAACGGGAATATTATGTTTCAGCATAGGTTCCTGTTTAAGGAACACTGCATCTATTTCCCTTCTTTCCATCATAAACATATCATTTTCATGGTCTAGAAAATATTGTTCTAATGGAAGCAAGACCAATAATTTCATCTTTGCTAGGTGGTTCCCTGTCACGAGGTTGTCTATGAAACTTAGCAAAATTAAACTCATGAGACATACCATCTAAGCCAATGGTGACAGTATCTTTTTCGCAATCAATCTTAGCACTAGCTGTATTCAAGAAGGGTCTACCAAAAATAATGGGACAAAAATCATCTTGTGGGGAACCAAGAACAAGAAAATCAGCAGGATATTTAACCTTCCCACACAAGACTTCAACATCTGTAACAATCCCTACTGGTTTCATGGTATCCCTATTACCAATCTTAATGGTAACATCAATGTCTTCTAATTCAACGGGTGCAATGTCGTGCATAATTTCTTTATATAAATCATAAGGTATCGCACTAGCACTAGCACCCATATCACATAAGCCATGATAACAATGATCTCCTATTTTAACAGAAATAACATGCATTCCTACAACAGGTATATGTATCTTAGTATCTGGTCTAGCAATATTAGCAGATTCATCACAGAAATAAATAGCATGCCCATCTAAATCATCATCCAAGAGATCTTTAACCATAGCAATACTAGGTTCAACATTGATTTGCTCAGGAGGTTTAGAAGTCCTAGTATTACTCTTACAAAGAACAGTCGAAGTTTTAGCATGATCCTTTATCCTAACAGGAAAAGGAGGTTTCTCAACATAAGTAGTAGGAACAATAGGATCACTATAGGTGATAGTCTTTTCTTCAACTGTAATAGGTGCAACTACTTTCACTTCAACAGGAGGATTATATTTAAACCACTTCTCTTTAGGGAGATCAACGTGAGTAGCAAAAGATTCACAGAAAGAAGCTACTATCTCAGAGTCAAGTTCATACTTAGCGCTAAATCCACGAAAAGCATCGGTATCCATAAAATATTTAACACAATCGAACTTAGGTGTCATACCTGACTCCTTACCATCGTCGGAACCCCAATATTCAGAGTTGCGTTTAATTCTTTCCAATAAGTCCCATTTGGAATCAATAGTCTTCAGCATATAAGAACCAGCGCAGGAAATATCGAGCAGGTTGCGATCATTAAGAGAAAGCCGAGCATAAAAGTTTTGAATAATCATTTCCTGGGAGAGCTCATGATTGGGGCATGAATATAACATTGACTTAAGCCTCCCCCAAGCTTGAGTGATGCTTTCTCCTTCGTGAGGCCAGAAATTATATATGTAATTATGATCACGATGAACAAGATGCATAGGATAGAACTTCTGGTGAAATTCCAACTTCAATCATTTATAATTCCAAGATCTCGTATCATCACATAGCCTATACCATGTCAATGCATCTCCCTTAAAAGATAAAGGGAAGACCTTCCTTTTGACAACACCATTGGGAATACCTGCAAGCTTAAATAATCCACAAACTTCATCCACAAAGATAAGGTGTAAATCGGGATGCAATGTTCCATCTCCTGCAAACGGATTAGCTAGCAGTTTCTCTATCATATCCGAAGGAATCTCAAAGTAAATATTTTCATAAAGTTCAGTAGGTTGAGGAGCAACTCTTTGCTCTTCTGGTCGGGGTGAAGATACCCCGAACAAGCCCCTCAAAGGATTAGTTTCCATAGTGACAAGTAACCGAAAATTTCAGCACACTATATAAATGTTTCCTTACCAAGTTGCACTCCCCCGGCAACGGCGCCAGAAAAGAGTCTTGATGACCCACAAGTGTAGGGGATCTATCATAGTCCTTTCTATAAGTAAGAGTGTCGAACCCAACGAGGAGCAGAAGGAAATGATAAGCGGTTTTCAGTAAGGTTTTCTCTGCAAGCACTGAAATTATAGGTAATAGATAGTTTTGTGATAAGATAAATAGTAACGAGTAACAAGTAAATAAAGTAAATAAAGTGCAGCAAGGTGGCCCAATCCTTTATGTAGCAAAGGATAAGCCTGGAATATTTCTAATAATGAGAAACGAGCTCCCGAGGACACATGGGAATTACCGTCAAGCTAGTTTTCATCACGTTCATATGATTCGCGTTCGGTACTTTGATAATTTGAACCGGTGCTTGGGTACTTCCCTTACTTGGACAATCATCCCACTTATGATTAACCCCTATTGCAAGCATCCGCAACTACAAAAGAAGTATTAAGGTAAACCTAACCACACCATTAAATGTATGGATCCAAATCAGCCCCTAACGAAGCAACTCATAAACGAGGGTTTAAGCTTCTGTCACTCTAGCAACCCATCATCTACTTATTACTTCCCAATGCCTTCCTCTAGGCCCAAATAATGGTGAAGTGTCATGTAGTCGACGTTCACATAACACCACTAGAGGAAAAGACAACATACATCTCATCAAAATATCGAACGAATACCAAATTCACATGACTACTAATAGCAAGACTTCACCCATGTCCTCAGGAACAAACATAACTACTCACAAAGCATATTCATGTTCATAATCAGAGGAGTAATAATATGCATTAAGGATCTGAACATATGATCTTCCACCAAGTAAACCAATTAGCATCAACTACAAGGAGTAATCAACACTACTAGCAACCCACAGGTACCAAATTGTGGTTTGATACAAGATTGGATACAAGAGATGAACTAGGGTTTTGAGAGGAGATGGTGCTGGTGAAGATGTTGATGGAGATTTACCCCCTCCCGATGAGAGGATCATTGGTGATGACATTGGTGATGATTTCCCCCTCCCGGAGGGAAGTGTCCCCGGCAGAACAGCTCTGCCAGAGCCCTAGATTGGTTCCGCCAAGGTTCCGCCTCGTGGCGGCGGAGTTTCGTCCCGTAAGCTTGCCCACAATTTTTCCAAGATAAAAGCCCTCATAAGCACAAGATGGATACCGGGGGGGGCACCAGGGGGCCCAGGAGACAGGGGGTGCGCCTAGTAGGGGGTGTGCCCCTACCCTCCTGGATAGGGTGTGGGCCCCCTGGTGTATTTCTTCTGCTCAATAATTCTTATTAATTCCAAAAATAGGTTTCGTGGAGTTTCAGGATTTTTGGAGCAGTGCAGAATAGGTTTCCAATGTTTGCTCCTTTTCCAGCCAGAATTCCAGCTGCCGGCATTCCCCCTCTTCATGGTAAACCTTCTAAAATAAGAGAGAATAGCCATAAGTATTGAGATATAATGTGTAATAACAGCCCATAATGCAATAAATAATGATATAAAAGCATGATGCAAAATGGACGTATCAAGAACCAAGGTATCAATCCAGTAGGAGACAATGCACAAGTCACCAAATACCTGCACAAACACTCAACAACTTGCACCCAACGCGATAAAGGGGTTGTCAATCCCTTCACGATTATTTGCAAAAGTGAGATCTGATAGAGATAGATAAACGTTAAATTAATTATTTTTGCTATTTTTAGTTTATAGATCGGAAAGTAAAAGATTGCAAAATAGTAGATTGGAAACAAGTATGATTTAAAAGAGAACTTATATGATGGAAAAGAGAGTCGGGGGTCGTAGGTTTCACTAGTGGCTTCTCTCAAGATAACAAATATTACGGTGGGTGAACATATTATTGCCGAGCAATTGATAGAAAAGCGCAAAGTTATGACGATATCTAAGGCAATGAACATGAACATAGGCATCACGTCCATGTCAAGTAGAGCGAAACGATTCTGCATCTACTACTATTACTTCGCACATCGACCGCTATCCAGCATGCATCTAGAGTATTAAGTTCATAAAGAACAGAGTAACGCTTTAAGTTAGATGACATGATGTAGAGGAATTAACTCAAGCAATATGATGAAAAACCCATCTTTTTATCCTCGATGGCAACAATACAATACGTGCCTTGCTGCCCCTACTGTCACTGGGAAAGGACACAGCAAGATTGAACCCAAAGATAAGCACTTCTCCCATTGCAAGAAAAACCAATCTAGTAGTACAAACTAAACCGATAATTCGAAGAGACTTGCAGAGATATCAAATCATGCATATAAGAATTCAGAGAAGACTCAAATAATATTCATAGATAATCTGATCATAAATCCAAAATTCATCGGATCTCGGCAAACACACCGCAAAAGAATATTACATTGAATAGATCTGCAAGGACATCGAGGGGAACATGGTATTGAGAATCAAAGAGAAAGAAGAAGCCATCTAGCTACTAGCTATGGACCCGTAGGTCTATGGTAAACTACTCACGCTTCATCGGAAGGGTAATGGTGTTGATGTAGAAGCCCTCCGTGATCGAATCCCCCTCCGACAGGATGCCGGAAAAGGCCCCTAGATGGGATCTCATGGGTAGAGAAGGTTGCGGCAGTGGAAAAGTGGTTTTGTGGCTCCCCCTGATGTTTATGGGGTATAAGAGTATATATAGAGGCAAAGGAACTTGGTCAGGAGACCCACGAGGGGCCCACGAGGTAGGGGCGCGCACTCCACCCTCGTGGCTGCCTCGTTGAGTCTCTGACTTCATCTCCAAGTCTCCTGGTTTGCTTCTGGTCCAAGAAAGATCATCGCGAAAGTTTCATAACGTTTGGACTCCGTTTGGTATTCCTTTTCTGTGAAACTCTAAAACAGGAAAAAAACAGAAACTGGCACTGGGCTCTCAGTTAATAGGTTAGTCCCAAAAATAATATAAAATAGCATATAAATGTATATTAAACATCCAAAATAGGTAATATAATAGCATGGAACAATAAAAAATTATAGATACGTTGGAGACGTATCAAGCATCCCCAAGCTTAATTCCTGCTCGCCCTCGAGTAGGTAAATGTTAAAAACATAATTTTTGATGTGGAATTCTACATAACATATTTATCCATGTAATTTTGTTTATTGTGGCATGAATGTTCAGATCCGAAAGATTCAAAACAAAAGTTTAATATTGACATAAAAACAATAATACTTCAAGCATACTAACAAGGCAATCATGTCTTCCCAAAATAACATGGCCAAAGAAAGCTTATCCCTACGAAATCATATAGTCTAGCTATGCTCCATCTTCGTCACACAAAATATTCAAATCATGCACAACCCCGGTTTCAGCCAAGCAATTGTTTCATACTTTAGTATTCTCAAACTTTTTCAACTTTTTCAACTTTCACGCAATACATGAGCATGAGCCATGGACATAGCACTATAAGTGGAATCGAATGGTGGTTGTGGAGACAAAAAGGGAGATAGTCTAACATCAACTAGGCGTATCAACAGGCTATGGAGATGCCCATCAATAGATATCAATGTGAGTGAGTAGTGAATGCCATGCAACGGATGCACTAGAGATATAAGTGTATGAAAGCTGAAAAAGAAACTAAGTGGGTGTGCATCCAACTTGCTTCCTCATGAAGACCTAGGGCATTTGAGGAAGCCCATCGTTGGAATATACAAGCCAAGTTCTATAATGAAAAGTTCCCACTAGTATATGAAAGTGACAAAATAAGAGACTCTCTATCATGAAGATCATGGTGCTACTTTGAAGCACATGTGTGGAAAAAGGATAGTAACATTGCCCCTTCTATCTTTTTCTCTCATTTTTTTATTTTTCTTTTTTTTTATTTTTTTATTTTCTTTCTCTTTTTTCTTGGCTTCTTTGGCCTCTTATTTTTTTATTTTCTCTTTTTTTATTTATTTCCTCACATGGGACAATTCTCTAATAATGATGATCATCACACTTCTATTTACTTACAACCCGAAAAAATTACAACTCAATGCTTAGAACAAAATATGACTATGTGTGAATGCCTCCGGCGGTGTACCGGGATGTACAATGAATCAAGAGTGACATGTATGAAATAATTATGAATGGTGGCTTTGCCACAAATACGATGTCAACTACATGATCATGCAAGGCAATATGACAATGATGAAGCGTGTCATAATAAACGGAACGGTGGAAAGTTGCATGGCAATATATCTCAGAATGTCTATGGAAATGCCATAATAGGTAGGTATGGTGGCTGTTTTTAGGAAGGTATATGGTGGGTGTATGGTACCGGCGAAAGTTGCACGGCACAAGAGAGGCTAGCAATGGTGGAAGGGTGAGAGTGCGTATAATCCATGGACTCAACAATATTCATAAAGAACTCACATACTTATTGCAAAAATCTATAATTCATTGAAACCAAGCACTATGCGCATGCTCCTAGGGGAAGGGTATGTAGGAGTTAACCATCACGTGATCCCTACCTCCACACAAAGGATGACAATAAAAAAAACTACTTCATGCTCCAAATTTGTTACACAACGGTTCACCATACGTGTATGCTACGGGACTCACAAACCTCAACACAAGTATTTATCAAATTCACAACTACTCCACTAGCATGACTCTAATATCACCATCTTCATATCTCAAAACAATCATAATAATCAAACTTCTCATAGTATTCACTGCACTTCATATGAAAGTTTTTATTATATCCCTCTTGAATGCCCATCATATTAGGACTAAATTTATAACCAAAGCAAATTACCATGCTGTTCTAAAAGACTCTCAAAATAATATAAGTGAAGCATGAGAGTTCATAAATTTCTACAAAATAAAGCCACCTCCGTGCTCTAAAAAGAAATAAGTGAAGTACTAGAGAAATATTGTCTAGCTCAAAATATATAAGTGAAGCACATAGAGTATTCTAATAAATCATGATTCATGAGTGTCTCTCCAAAAAGATGTGTTTAGCAAGGATGATTGTGGTAAAATAAAAATCAAAGACTCAAATCATACCAGATGCCCCAAGAAAAACGCATATCATGTGATGAATAAAAATATAGCCTCAAGTAAAGTTATTGATAGACGAAGACGAAAGAGGGGATGCCTTTTGGGGTATCCCAAAGCTTAGGTTGTTGGATGTCCTTGAATATTACCTTGGGGTGCCTTGGGCATCCCCAAGCTTAGGCTCTTGCCACTCCTTATTCCATAGTCCATCAAATCGTTACCCAAAACTTGAAAACCTCACAACACAAAACTCAACAGAAAATCTCATGAGCTCCGTTAGTATAAGAAAATAAACCACCACTTTAAGGTACTATTGCAAACTCATTATTTATTTATATTGGTGTAACATCCACTATATTCCAACTTTTCCATGGTTCATACCCTCCCCCCCTCCCGATAGTACCCGTAGATTCATCAAAATAAGCAAACAACACGCAAAAAACATAATCTGTCAAAAACAGAACAGTCTGTAGCAATATGTAATTCTCGATTACTTCTGTAACTCCAAAAATCCTAAAAAAATAGGAAAACCTGAGCAATTTGTGTACCAATCCAGATCAAAATGAACCAGATCAAAAGCATGTTTCGGTGAATTCTGAAAATTATTTTCCTCGGCGCAAAAGTTTCTGATTTTCAGCAGGATCAACACAACTATCACCGTAAGCTATCCTAAAGGTTTAACTTGGCACAAACACTAAAAACATGAAACCACATCTAACCAGAGACTAGATGAATTATTTACTAAACAGGAAAAAAAGCAAAGAACAAACATAAAATTGGGTTGCCTACCAACAAGCGTTATTGTTTTAATGCCGTTAGCAGGCATAAAACACGAATAGATCTAAGTATTGCCATAATGTTAGGGCAAATCTCGAAAACTCATCTCATACTCTCTATGTTCAGCAGCAAGTTTCCTTTGTGGCAAGCAAAAGTAATCAAAAGGGCTAAATTTAATGGGACAAACATCCCCAAGATCAAGCTCGCGAGGATTTGGTTCCTCCTTTGGCCCTTCATGTTGTACAACCAACTCATCATTATAAATGTTCTTTTGGCAAAAAGTCATGAGCTTTTGTTAAAGAGAGAAACCCAACCTATTGTTCTGAATAGCAAAATCATCGTTAAGCTCAGAAATCCTATCAACTAGAACATCGGTAGGAACCCTCTTTCTGAAAATTTCATTATAAGCAACATGATCTAAGGATCGTAAACACATTATGTCTTCTCGGTTAAAGAGAATTGCTTCTATGGGAGGACGACCAGCATCTACCCTATAATGCGCAAAAATTTCATTAGCCTCTTTTATTATAAATTTGAACTCATGTGCTAGAAAGATGGTAGCTGCGCGCTTAACAGAAGAATGCTCAATATTAGGAAACTCTAGAAAAATTATTTTTATGGAAGGATGCATGTGAATAAATTGTCTTTCAAGTTCAACTACGAGCAAAGATATATCATCCGCAAGACTACTAGTTTTATGGAGAATAGATCCACTCATAGTGGGTAAAGGGCCAGCACAAGTAAAGAAATCTTGAATAACCCCTTTCCCAATAATATTGCCGCTACCGATGCGAAACTTTTTATTATGCAAAATAGTAGGTTCTTCATGAGGATTAGTATTAGCAAAAGCATCAAAGCCCCCCCCCAATCGTTACTACTATCCTTTTCAACAATAACATCCCCAATTTCACACATGCTGGCAACAAACCAATCTAACAAACAAGCACACAAGAAGCAAGCAAAGAAGGCGAACGGAAGAGGGGCGAAGAAAAGGCAAATCTTTTTGAAAATTGTTTTAGAGGTGGGGGATAGGAAAACGAGAGGCGAATGGCGAATAATGTAATGCAAGAGAGAAGAGTTTATGATGGGTACTTGGTATGGCTTGACTTGACGTAGATCTCCCCAGCAATGGCACCATAAATTCTTTCTGCTACCTCTTGAGCTTGCGTTGGTTTTCCCTTGAAGAGGAAAGGGTGATGCAGCAAAGTAGAGTAAGTATTTCCATTAATTTGAGAACCAAGGTATCAATCCAGTAGGAGACAACGCACAAGTCACCAAATACCTGCACAAACAATCAACAACTTGCACCCAATGTGATAAAGGGGTTGTCAATCCCTTCACGGTTATTTGCAAAAGTGAGATCTGATAGAGATAGATAAACGGTAATGTAAATATTTTTGGTTTATAGATCTGAAAATAAAATATTGCAAAATAGTTGATCGGAAACTAGTATGATGTGAAAGAGAACTTATATGATGGAAAAGAGACCCAGGGGCATAGGTTTCACTAGTGGCTTCTCAAGATATCAAATATTACGGTGGGCGAACAAATTACTGGCGAGCAATTGATAGAAAAATGCAAAGTTATGACAATATCTAAGGCAATGATCATGAACATATGTATCACGTCTGTGTCAAGTAGACCGAACCGATTCTGCATCTACTACTATTACTCCACACATCGACCGCTATCCAGCATGCATCTAGAGTATTAAGTTCATAAAGAATAGAGTAACGCATTAAGTAAGATGACATGATGTAGAGGAATTAACTCAAGCAATATGATGAAAACCTATCTTTTTATCCTTGATGGCAACAATAGAATACATGCCTTGCTGTCCCTACTGTCACTGGCAAATGACATCACAAGATTGAACCCAAAGCTAAGCACTTCTCCCATTGCAAGAAAAACCAATATAGTAGGGTAAACTAAACTGATAATTCGAGAGACTTGGAAAGATATCAAATCATGCATATAAGAATTCAGAGAAGACTCAAATAATATTCATAGATAATCTGATCATAAATCCAAAATTCATCGGATCTCGGCAAACACACTGCAAAAGAATATTACATCGAATAGATCTCTAAGAACATCGAGGAGAACATGGTATTGAGAATCAAAAAGAGAGAAGAAGCCATCTAGTTACTAGCTATGGACCCGTAGGTCTGTGGTAAACTACTCACGCTTCAAGGGAAGGGTAATGGTGTTGATGTAGAAGCCCTCTGTGATCGAATCCCCCTCCGGCAGGACACCGAAAAAGGCCCCTAGATGGGATCTCACGGGTACAGAAGGTTGCGGCGGTGGAAAAGTGGTTTCGTGGCTCCCCTGATGTTTTTGGGGTATAAGAGTATAGATAGGCGAAGGAACTAGGTCAGGAGACCCACGAGGGATCCACGAGGTAGGGGGCGCGCCCTCCATCCTCGTGGACGCCTCGTTGAGTCTCCGACTGCATCTCCAAGTCTACTGGTTTGCTTCTGGTCCAAGAAAGATCATCGCAAAAGGTTCATTCCATTTGGACTCCGTTTGGTATTCCTTTTCTACGAAACTCTAAATCAGGCAAGAAAACAGAAACTGGCACTAGGCTCTCAGTTAATAGGTTAGTCCCAAAAATAATATAAAATAGCATATAAATGCATATTAAACATCCAAAATAGATAATATAATAGCATGGAATAATAAAAAATTATAGATACGTTGGATACGTATCAGGTTAAACCACTCTAGGGGTTGGCACATCAAATCAGTTGTGATCCACATAATCACATGAACCGAAATGAAAATCACCAGGACAAATTTTCACAACAAAAAGGGAACTATTTCACAAGCACGGGAAATAGTCGCGTGTGTACCTCGGGTTGGATATGGTGGCGTCGCGGTTGTACTCCGCCCGAAGAATCTCGATCGTCCCCTTTGTCGATGTTGGGCAAACCTACGATTTGTACACAGTAACTTCTTTTTATATGATGAACAAGCTTGACTTAGAGGCTTATGAGAGATCAACATGACTAATCCGCATTGGTATGTAGGAGTATGTACCTTTAGGAAGGCGTTCCTGAGCTGGTTGGTCCAGTCACCGAGCGTTTTGATGTGGATGCTGACATAGTCGTCCTCTTGCACCGACGTGATGGAGAACAGGTGCCTGCACGGACGTTCATTCATTAGACGGATTGGCCAAACGCTGATTAAACTAAGCATGCCCGCCGGCCGGCTGTAGCGTATGTACCACTGGAATGGCGAGACGTCGGGGCACTTAACGTAGATGTAGGGTGTGTTTGGTCCACGTCCTGGACCTCATGCCTGGGAAAAATCAATGTCTATTGTTGGCCTGGTAAAAAGAAGAAATTTTCATGGCCAAGCATGTGTGTGGATGTGCTGTTTGGTTGGAAGCCTGGACCGGGAGAAATGGTTAAACATTAAAAATTACAGATTGCCAGTGTGATGTGACAGAGCCTACTGCATGCATGTATCAAGTAGAGGCTAAACAAGATGCCTAGAACCCAGGCATCCGGTTCCATCCGCCTGGACCAGGCTAAACAAGTTTCCTAAGAGCTGGCCAGGCTAATCAAGACCAAGTGACCACCAGGCCAGGCAAGTGTCTGAGATTCCAGGTTACAAACCAAACACCACCCAGGCATGTCTCAGGCAGCTTCCAGGCCAAGCGAATGTGTCCCAGGACTTGAACCAAACACACCCGTACTGCCCGCTCTTGTACCTGACCCCCTTCGGCTTGGACAAGTGCAGTGAGAGAAGGGTCGTCAGGTGCGGATGCACGGCCACCCTGACTTTCTTCACCGACCTCATGCCCGACCGCAGCGTCCTCGTCAGCCGCTCGCATGCGTAAACGGTCATCGGCACCGCCAGGTACATCCACGTCTGCACTTAGTAGCATAGGCGTCGACATATTGAGTTAATAATTAATAGTACTGACTCTGGTTTGGTGCATAGGATATGCATATGAGTTTAGGTTGGTCGTCGATTTGGCTAACTAAATATATGTTGTATCTTATTAAAACATATTACTAAAGGACACGTAGGGCTAGCGTACTAGAACAGCAACCACCGCAGATGAAGAATAACATAGATCAGAAGGATCCAATCCGGAGACACACGAATGTAGATGAACAGTGATGAGATCCGAGCAAATCCACGAAATATAGATCCGCCGGAGACACACCTCCACACACCCACCAACGATACTAGATGCACCACCAGAATGGGGGCTAGGCGAGGAGACCTTTATTCCATCTTCAAGGAGTCGCTGCCGTCTCATTTTTCTAAGCAGGACACAAACCCTAACAAAACTGAAAGAAACAACTAAAAACGGAGCCCTCCCGCCGGCCCTTGCTGAGATCCACCACGCCCTCATGGCCCTAGGGCCACCAGAGAGGAGACAGATGTGCGGCGGCACCGGCGGGACGCTAAAACCCTAGCTTTTTTATGGAGGAGGAGGAGGTGACGGCTTAATACCCAACTATCTATTATAAAATTCTTCACATAAAATAGCAAGATCTCATGGGCTAAGCAAAGTTTCAGTACCAACTGCTGGAATTTATTATATTCTGTGCCAGCCCAATAGCAATTTCAGAAATTCCTAATAAATCCTAGAGGCCCAATCAGCCCATTCGTGCAAGGCAAGAGGTGGAACCAAAGTTTAGTCCCACATTGTTAGTTTGGTGGGAGTTGGACCTCCTTATAAGGGAGGGTGATTCCCAACATGTGTCAGCATGAGAACAAGAGGAACATCCACGCACACTCCTCCTCTACCGCCTGCCTCGCCACACCATGCCTCATCACGACGTGGATACTGAATCCGAACGACGCGCCTCTTCGGCTGAAGTTTGTTCGCTTCGTCTCCCTCTTTTGCTTCATCTCCCGTCGCTGGCCTCTTGCCTCCTTCTCTTGTGCCTATGAAAAGGAGGTTGCTCCTCTCAGAGAGACGCACCAGAACTTCTTCTTCCTCTCGCTACCGGTTCCAATCTCTGAGCTGCTAATGTCTTCCTCATCCTAGCTTGCGGCATGCACCGTGAGTCAGGATAGTAGGCCTCCGAAACCGCACCTCTTTGAGTCCTGTATGGGAGAAGGGCGATAAGGTTTTTGGGGAGCGCTCTGTGCGACTACTGACTGGTTCATCACGGACACCGGCGGCCACTTCCCCAACAACGACTTCTTCCCCGACATCGACAACCTCTTTGACGACAGGCTGGCGAGGATGTCGACCCCAAGTACAATGCGCCTATTGCTGCTGATGTCGCGTACGTGTTCTTGCCCTTCCTGATAGAGGTCCTACCACAGTTCCCAGTTCTAGTGTTTGCCCTAGATGCATATATGCAGATGCTATTTACCTTCTCTCTGTCAGATAGCATGACTTGGTTTATCTCTGCTATATTAATCATGCTTTATCTACCATTTCTGTTAATAAAATCATTTGATAAATTGCTCATATTTCCAACAATCCAAAAACCTTATTATAGGCAATTTACCCCGGGTGGTTTTGCTGCATTCATGAGGCCTCCTATGTTCGAGGGTATCCACTATAAGAGGTGGCACGTGAGGGCAGTATTATGGTTTTAGACCATGAGCTGCTATGACAGCACTCTAGGCAAACCTAAAGGAGTTCTTGATCCTCAAGAGAAACAAGCTTTTTAGAAAATGGACACCTTGTTTAAGGCTGCTCTCTTGAGTGTTCTTGGTGAGAACATAGTTGATGCTTATGCGTCAATTGACAATGGAAAAGATATGTGGGACACACTCAAGGCCAAGTTTGGGGTCTCGGATGCTGGCACTGAGTTGTACATCATGGAACAATTCTATGACTACGGGATGACTAAAGAGCGCCCCGTGGTTGAGCAAGCTCACGAGATACAGTCATTTGCTAGAGAACTTGAGCACTTCAATTTTATGCTGCCGGACAAGTTTCTTGCTAGAGGCATCATCACTAAGCTTCCTCCTTCGTGGAGGAACTTTGCTACCTTACCGAAGCATAAGAGGAAGGAGTTTTCCGTTCCGGATCTCATTGGTACTCTTGATGTGGAAGAAAAGGCGAGAGGAGAGGACACATGTGCTCGAGCTATTGAGGGAGGATCTAGTGCCAATCTGGTACAGAAGAAAAACTTCCAGCCCCACAAGTTCAAGAACAAGGGCAAGTTTGATGGTAAAGCAAAGTTTGATGGGAAGAACAAGGTTGTATAGCACACGGACTTCAAGAAGAAGAATGACAAGAAGAAAGGTGTTTGTCATGTGTGTGGAGATCCTGATCATTGGGCTCCTAGTTGCCCTAATCGCTATGACAAGCGTCATCTTGGGAAAGGCGGCAAGACTACTAATGTTGTCATTGGAGACACTCACATGAAGGATGATGGGTATGGTATATTTCCTACTATTCTTTTAGTATGTCATTCTCCTGATTGATTGATTGACACGGGTGCTAATGTGCATGTATGCGGTGATATTTCTATGTTTTTGTCTTATCACACCGCAGGGACTTCCATCGTGCTAATGGGCAACGGTTCAAGTGCTTCTGTTCGTAGTGTTGGCACGGTCAATCTGAAGTTTACTTTGGGGAAGATCGTGTGGCTGAAGAACGTGCATGATGTCCCCTCCATCAATAAAAATCTTGTTAGCGGATGTCTTCTGTGTAGAGATGGCTACAAGCTTGTCTTTGAGTCTAATAAATTTGTAATATCCAAGTATGGAACATTTGTTGGTAAAGACCATGAGTTAGGAGGCCAGTTTCGTTTATCCTTGTCAGATGCTTGCAATAAACTTGTTAATCATGTTTGCAACAATAGTGAATCAAATGTGTGGAATTCGCATCTCTATCATCTTAATTTTGGTTGCATATCGCGACTAGCCAAATTGAACTTAATCCCTAGTTTCACCACTGTCAAGGGATCTAAGTGATAAGTGTGTGTGCAAGCTAAGCAACCTCGTAAGTCTCATGTGACTGCAGAAACAAGAAATCTTGCACCACTAGAGCTCATACATTCATATCTTTGTGAAATGAATGGTGTGTTGACAAAAGGTGGAAAGAAGTATTTTATGACATTAATTGATGAATCCACTAGATATTGTCATGTGTATCTTCTGAAATCTAAGGATGAGGCTCTGAACTATTTCAAGATCTATAAAGCTGAAACGGAGAACCAACTTGATCGAAAGATCAAGAGGCTTAGGTCCGATCGTGGTGGAGAGTTTTTCTCAAATGAATTTGATTCCTTTTGTGTGGAACATGGTATAATACATGAGAAGACGCCTCCCTATTCACCTCATTTAAATGGGGTTGCCGAAAGAAAGAACCATACTCTAACTGATTTGGTTAACGCCATATTAGACACACCGGGTCTCTCCAAGGCAGGGTGGGGGAGGCAATATTGACGGCATGTCATGTCCTAAACCGAGTTCCCACAAAGAACAAAGAGATAACTACATTCGAGGAATGGGAGAAGAAAAGGTTAAAGCTCTCTTATCTACGAACCTGGGGTTGTTTGGTGAAAGTCAATGTGCCAATTCCAAAGAAGTGCAAGCTTGGACCAAAGATTGTGGATTGTGTTTTCCCGGGATATGATTTTCATAGCATTGGTTATAGATTCTTGGTTGTAAAATCTGAGGTATCTGACATGCATATCGGTACGATCATGGAGTTGAATGATGCGACTTTATTTGAAGATATCTTTCCCATGAAGGATATGGCTACCTCATCTAATCAAGAGATGCCAAGTTCATCGAATTAGGGACCAGTTACAATTATAGAACCTGCCATTTCGATGGAACACTTTGAAAATCCTGTGGAGGAGAACAATGAAGTTCCTCCTAGGAGCAAGAGACAGAGGATTGCAAAGCCCTTTGGTGATGATTTTCTTGTCTATCTAATAGATGACACTCCCAGTTCTATTTCAGAGGCATATGCATCTGAAGATGTTGACTACTGGAAGGAAGCGGTCCGTAGTGAGATGGATTCCATCTTGGCAAATGAAACTTGGGAGATAACTGGTCGTCCTTATGGGTGCAAACCTATAAGGTGCAAATGGGTATACAAGAAGAAACTTAGGCCTGATGGTACTATTGAGAAGTACAAGGCACGACTCGTGGCTAAGGGTTATACCCAAAAGGAAGGTGACGACTTCTTTGATAGTTACTCACCTGTGGCTCGACTAACCACTATTCGAGTTCTACTTTCACTAGCTGCCTCACATTGTCTTCTCGTTCATCAAAGGATGTTAAGACTGCTTTCCTAAATGGAGATTTGGACGAGGAAATTTATATGGAACAACCAGATGGGTTTGTAGTAGATGGTCAGGACGGGAAAGTGTGCAAGTTGCTGAAGTCTCTATATGGACTTAAGCAAACACCCAAGCAGTGGCGCGAGAAGTTTGAAAGAACTTTAACAGCTGCAGGCTTTGTTGTAAACGAAGTTGATAAATGTGTGTACTATTGCCATGGTGGGGTGAGGGAGTTATCCTTTGCTTGTCTATTGATGACATACTGATTTTCGGAACAAATCTGACTGTTTTTAAGGAGGTCAAGGATTTCCTATCTCGTTACTTTGAGATGAAGGATTTAGGAGTTGCTGATGTAATTCTGAACATCAAGTTGTTGAGAGACGATGATGGTGGGATTACATTGCTGCAATCTCTCTATGTGGAAAATATCTTGAGTCGCTTTGGTTATAGTGACTTCAAGCCCTCTCCAACACCATATGATGCGAGCGTGCTTCTTCGAAAGAATCAAAGAATTGCTAGAGATCAATTGAAATATTCTCAGATTATTGGGTCGCTTATGTACCTAGCCAGTGCTACAAGACCTGACATCTCTTTTGCTGTTAGCGAACTTAGTCGGTTTGTCTCAAAACTAGAAGATGTGCATTGGAAAGCTCTAGAGAGAGTTTTGCGTTCTTTGAAAGGAACTGCAAATTATTGAATTCACTACACTGGGCACCCAAAGGTGCTTGAAGGGTATAGTCACTCAAACTGGATCTCAGATGCTGATGAGATAAAGGCCACGAGCGGATATGTATTCACTCATGGAGGCGGCACTGTTTCTTGGAAGTCTTGCAAGCAGACCATCTTAACGAGGCCAACAATGGAAGCAGAGCTCACAACACTAGATACAGCTACAGTCGAAGCGGATTGGCTTCGTCGGCTCTTGAATGACTTGTCGGTTGTTGAGAATCCTGTACTAGGTATCCTTATGAACTGCGACAATCAAACTGTGATCACGAAAGTGAGTAGCTCAAAGGATAACATGAAGTCATCAAGACACATTCAGAGAAGGTTAAAGTCTATCAGAAAAATGAGAAACTCCGGAGTTATTTGCATTGGATTATATCCAAACGTCTAAAAATCTGGCATATCCTTTTACTAAGGTTCTATCATGCAATGTGATAGATAATGCATCAAGGGAGATGGGTATGATGAAGGAAATATGCCCTAGAGGCAATAATAAAGTTATTATTTATTTCCTTATTTCATGATAAATGTTTATTATTCATGCTAGAATTGTATTAACCGGAAACATAATACATGTGTGAATACATAGACAAACATAGTGTCACTAGTATGCCTCTACTTGACTAGCTCGTGAATCAAAGATGGTTAAGTTTCCTAGCCATAGACATGAGTTGTCATTTGATTAACGGGATCACATCATTATGAGAATGATGTGATTGACTTGACCCATTCCGTTAGCTTAGCACTTGATCGTTTAGTATGTTGCTATTGCTTTCTTCATGACTTATACATGTTCCTGTAACTATGATATTATGCAACTCTCGTTTACCGGAGGAACACTTTGGGTGCTACCAAACGTCACAACGTAACTGGGTGATTATAAAGGAGTACTACAGGTGTCTCCGAAGGTACATGTTGGGTTGGCGTATTTTGAGATTAGGTTTTGTCACTCCGATTGTCGGAGAGGTATCTCTGGGCCCTCTCGGTAATGCACATCACTATAAGCCTTGCAAGCAATGTAGCTAATGAGTTAGTTACGGAATGATGCATTACGTAACGAGTAAAGAGACTTGCCGGTAACGAGATTGAACTAGGTATTGGATACCGACGATCGAATCTCAGGCAAGTAACATACCGATGACAAAGGGAACAACGTATGTTGTTATGCAGTTTGACCGATAAAGATCTTCATAGAATATGTAGTAACCAATATGGGCATCCAGGTCCCGCTATTGGTTATTGACCGGAGACGTGTCTCGGTCATGTCTACATTGTTCTCGAACCGTAGGGTCCGCACGCTTAAAGTTATGATGACAGTTTCTTTATGAGTTTATATATTTTGATGTACCGAAGTTTGTTTGGAGTCCCGGATGTGATCATGGACATGACGAGGAGTCTCGAAATGGTCAAGACATAAAGATTGATATATTGGACGACTATATTCGGACACCGGAATTGTTCCGGGTGATTTCGGAGAAAATCGGAGTGCCAGGGGGGGTTACCGGAACACCCCGGGAGAGTTAATGGGCCACATGGGCCTTGGTGGGAAGAGAGAGGGGCGGCCAGGGTGGGCCGCGCGCCCCCTCTCCCTCTAGTTCGAATTGGACTAGGAGGGGGGGCGGCGCCCCCCTTTCCTTCCCCCCTCTCCTCCTTCCTTCCCCCTCCTAGTAGGAGTAGGAAAGGAGGAATCCTACTCCTACTAGGAGGAGGATTCCTCCTCCTTGGCGCGCCCCAAGGGGCCGGCCGGCCTCCCCCCTTTCTCCTTTATATACGAGGGCGGGGGGCACCCCATGGACACACAAGTTGATCTTCGTGATCGTTCCTTAGCCGTATGCGGTGCCCCCCTCCACGATATTACACCTCGGTCATATTATAGCGGTGCTTAGGCGAAGCCCTGCGACGGTTGAACATCAAGATCGTCACCACGACGTCGTGCTGACAGAACTCCTCCCCGAAGCTTTGCTGGATCGGAGCTCGGGGTGCGTCATCGAGCTGTACGTGTGTCAAGAACTCGGAGGTGCCGGAGTAACGGTGCTTGGATCGGTTGGACCGGGAAGACGTACGACTACTTCCTCTACGGTGCGTCAATGCTTCCGCTTCGGTCTATGAGGGTACGTAGACAACACTCTCCCCTCTCGTTGCTATGCATCACCATGATCTTGCGTGTGCGTAGGAAATTTTTTGAAATTACTACGTTCCCCAACAGTGGCATCAGAGCCTAGGTTTTATGCGTTGATGTTATATGCACGAGTAGAACACAAGTGAGTTGTGGGCGATACAAGTCATACTGCTTACCAGCATGTCATACTTTGGTTTGGCGGTATTGTTGGATGAAGCGGCCCGGACCGACATTACGCGTACGCTTACGCGAGAATGGTTCTACCGACGTGCTTTGCACACAGGTGGCTGGCGGGTGTCAGTTTCTTCAACTTTAGTTGAACCGAGTGTGGCTACGCCCGGTCCTTGCGAAGATTAAAACATCACTAACTTGACAAACTATCATTGTGGTTTTGATGCATAGGTAAGAACGGTTCTTGCTCAGCCCGTAGCAGCCACGTAAAATTTGCAACAACAAAGTAGAGGACGTCTAACTTGTTTTTGCAGGGCATGTTGTGATGTGATATGGTCAAGACGTGATAAGATATAAGTTGTTGTATGAGATGATCATGTTTTGTTGAAGTTATCGGCAACTGGGAGAAGCCCTATGGATGTCTCTTTGTTGCATAAGATGCAAGTGCCAAATAATTGCTTTACTTTATCGCTATACGATAGCAATAGTTGCAAGAGCAATAGTTGGTAAGACAACCATGTGATGACACATTGATATAGATCAAGATGATGAAGATCATGGTGTCATGCCGGTGACGATAGAGATCATGACAGTACTTTGGAGATGGAGATCAAAGGCGCAAGATGATCATGGCCATATCATGTCACATATTTTGGTTGCATATGATGTTTATCTTTTATGCATCTTATCTTGCTTTGATTGACGGTAGCATTTTAAGGTGATCTCTCACTAATTATATATCAAGAAGTGTTCTCCCTGAGTATGCACCGTTGCCAAAGTTCGTCGTGCGCAGACACCACGTGATGATCGGGTGTGATAAGCTCTATGTCCATCTACAACGGGTGCAAGCCAGTTTTGCACACGCAGAATACTCGGGTTAAACTTGACGAGCCTAGCATATGCAGATATGGCCTCGGAGCACGGAGACCGAAAGGTCGAGCATGAATCATATAGTAGATATGATCAACATAGTGATGTTCACCATTGAAAACTACTCCATCTCACGTGATGATCGGTTATGGTTTAGTTGATTTGGATCACGTGGTCACTTAGATGACTAGAGAGATGTCTGTCTAAGTGGGAGTTCTTAAGTAATACGATTAACTGAACTTAAATTTATCATGAACTTAGTCCTCGTAGTATTTTGCAAATTATGTTGTAAGATCAATAGCTTGCGTTGTTGCTTTCATATGTTTATTTTGATATGTTCCTAGAGAAAATAGTGTTAAAAATGTTAGTAGCAATGATGCGGATTGGATCCGCGATCTGAGGTTTATCCTCATTGCTGCACAGAAGAATTATGTCCTTAATGCACCGCTAGGTGACAGACCTATTGCAGGAGCAGATGAAGACGTTATGAACGTTTGGCTAGCTCAATATGATGACTACTTGATAGTTTTGTGCACCATGCTTTATGGCTTAGAATCGGGACTTCAAAGATGTTTTGAACATCATGGACCATATGAGATGTTCCAGGAATTGAAGTTAATATTTCAAGCAAATACCCGAGTTGAGAGATATGAAGTCTCCAACAAGTTCTATAGCTAAAAGATGGAGGAGAATCGCTCAACTAGTGAGCATGTGCTCAGATTGTCTGGATACTTCAATCGCTTGAATCAAGTGGGAGTTAATCTTCCAGATAAGATAGTGATTGACAGAATTCTCTAGTCACCATCACTAAGTTACTAGAACTTCGAGATGAACTATAGTATGCAAGGGATGACGAAAATGATTCCCGAGCTCTTCATGATGTTGAAATCAACGAAGGTAGAAATCAAGAAAGAGCATCAAGTGTTGATGATTGACAAGACCACTAGTTTCAAGAAAAGGGCAAAGGGAAAGAAAGGGAAACTTCAAGTAGAATGGAAAACAAGTTGTCACTCCCGTGAAGAAGACCAGAGCTGGACAAAAGCCTGAAACTGAGTGCTTACACTACAAAGGAAATGGTCACTGGAAGCGGAAATGCCCTGAATATTTGGTGGATAAGAAGGATGGCAAAGTGAACAAGGGTATATTTGATATACAGGTTATTGATGTGTGCTTTACTAGTGTTTATAGTAGCCCCTGAGTATTTGATAATTGTTCGGTTGCTAAGATTAGTAACTCGAAACAGGAGTTACAGAATAAACAAAGACTAGTTGAAGGGGAAGTGACAATGAGTGTTGGAAGTAGTTCCAAGATTGATATGATCATCATCACACACTCCCTATACTTTCGGGATTAGTGTTAAACCTAAATAAATGTTATTTGGCGTTTGCGTTGAGCATGAATATGATTCGATCATGTTTATTGCAATACGGTTATTCATTTAAAAATCAGAGAATAATTGTTGTTCTATTTAAATGAATAAAACCTTCAATGGTCATACACCCAACGAAAATAGTTTGTTGGCTCTCGATAGTAGTGATACACATATTCATAATGTTGAAGCCAAAAGATGCAGAGTTGATAATGAAAGTGCAACTTATTTGTGGCACTGCCGTTTAGGTCATATCGGTGTAAAGCGCATGAAGAAACTCCATACTGATGGACTTTTGGAACCACTTGATTATGAATCACTTGGTACTTGCAAACCGTGCCTCATGGGCAAGATGACAAAAACGTCGTTCTCCGGTACTATGGAGAAAGCAACAGATTTATTGGAAATCATACATACAGATGTATGTGGTCCGATGAATGTTGAGGCTCGTGGCGGATATCGTTATTTTCTCACCTTCACAGATGATTTAAGCAGATATGGGTATATCTACTTAATGAAGCATAAGTCTGAAACATTTGAAAAGTTCAAAGAATTTCAGAGTGAAGTTGAAAATTGTCGTAATAAGAAAATAAAGTTTCTATGATCTGATCGTGGAGGAGAATATTTGAGTTATGAGTTTGGTCTACACTTGAAACAATGCGGAATAGTTTCGCAACTCACGCCACACGGAACACCACAGCGTAATGGTGTGTCCGAACGTCGTAATCGTACTTTACTTGATATGGTACGATCTATGATGTCTCTTACAGATTTACCTCTATCGTTTTGGGGTTATACTTTAGAGACGGCCACATTCACATTAAATAGGGCACCATCAAAATCCGTTAAGACGACACCTTATGAACTATGGTTTGGCAAGAAACCAAAGTTGTCGTTTCTTAAAGTTTGGGGCTGCGATGCTTATGTGAAAAAGCTTCAACCTGATAAGCTCGAACCCAAATCGGAGAAATGTGTCTTCATAGGATACCCAAAGGAGACAGTTGGGTACACCTTCTATCACAGATCTGAATGCAAGACATTCGTTGCTAAGAATGGATCCTTTCTAGAGAAGGAGTTTCTCTCGAAAGAAGTGAGTGGGAGAAAAGTAGAACTTGATGAGGTTTCTATACCTGCTCCCTTGTTGGAAAATAGTACATCACAGGAACCGGTTTCTGTGACGTCAAAACCAACTAGTGAGGAAGTTGATGATGATGATCATAGAACTTCAGATCAAGTTGCTGCAGAACCTCGTAGGTCAAACAGAGTAAGATCCGCACCAGAGTGGTACGGTAATCCTATTCTGGAAGTCATGCTACTAGATCATGATGAACCTACGAACTATGAAGAAGCGATGATGAGCCCAGATTCCGCAAAATGGCTTAAGGCCATGAAATCTGAGATGGGATCCATGTATGAGAACAAAGTGTGGACTTTGGTGGAGTTGCCCGATGATCGGCAAGCCATATTGTATAAATAGATCTTCAAGAGGAAGACGGACGTTGATAGTAGTGTTACTATCTACAAAGCTCGACTTGTCGCAAAAAGGTTTTTGACAAGTTCAAGGTGTTGACTACAATGAGATTTTCTCAACTGTAGCGATGCTTAAGTCTGTCCGAATCATGTTAGCAATTGCCACAATTTATGAAATCTGGCAAATGGATGTCAAAACGGCATTCCTTAATGGTTTTCTCAAAGAAGAGTTGTATATGATGCAACCAGAAGGTTTTGTCAATCCTAAAGGTACTAACAAAATGTGCATGCTCCAGCGATCCATCTATGGACTGGTGCAAGCATCTCGGAGTTGGAATATACGCTTTGATGAGTTGATCAAAGCATATAGTTTTGTATAGACTTACGGTGAAGCCTGTATTTACAAGAAAGTGAGTGGGAGCACTACAACATTTCTGATATGTATATGTGAATGACATATTGTTGATCGGAAATAATGTAGAATTATTCTACAAAGCATAAAGGAGTGTTTGAAAGGAGTTCTTTAAAATAAAGACCTCAGTAAAGCTACTTACATGTTGAGCATCAAGATCTATTGAGATAGATCAAGACGCCTGATAAGATTTTCAATGAGTACATACCTTGACAATATTTTGAAGTAGTTCAAAATGGAACAGTCAAAGGAGTTCTTGCCTGTGTTGCAAGGTGTGAAGTTGAGAAAGACTCAAGACCCGACCATAGCAGAAAATAGAAAGAGAATGAAAAGTCATTCCCTATGCCTCAGTCATAGGTTCTATAAAGTATGCTATGCTGTGAACCAGACCTATTGTATACTCTGCCCTAGATTGGCAAGGGAGTACAATAGTGATCTAGGAGTAGATCATTGGACATTGGTCAAAATTATCCTTAGTGGAATAAGGATATGTTTCTCAATTATGGAGGTGACAAAAGGTTCGTCGTAAAAGGTTACGTCGATACAAGTTTTGGCACTGATCCAGATGACTCTAAGTCTTAATCTGGATACATATTGAAAGTGGGACCAATTAGCTAGAGTAGCTCCATGCAGAGTATTGTAGACATAGAATATTTGCAAAATACATACGGCTCTGAATGTGACAGACCTGTTGACTAAACTTCTCTCACGAGCAAAACATGATCATACCTTTGTACTCTTTAGGTGTTAATCACATAGCGATGTGAACTAGATTATTGACTCTAGTAAACCCTTTGGGTGTTGGTCACATGACGATGTGAACTATGGGTGTTAATCATATACAGATATGATTATTGGTGTTAAATCACATGGCGATGTGAACTAGATTATTGACTCTAGTGCAAGTGGGAGACTGAAGGAAATATGCCCTAGAGGCAATAATAAAGTTATTATTTATTTCCTTATTTCATGATAAATGTTTATTATTCATGCTAGAATTGTATTAACCGGAAACATAATACATGTGTGAATACATAGACAAACATAGTGTCACTAGTATGCCTATACTTGACTAGCTTGTGAATCAAAGATGGTTAAGTTTCCTAGCCATAGACATGAGTTGTCATTTAATTAACGGGATCACATCATTAGGAGAATGATGTGATTGACTTGACCCATTCCGTTAGCTTAGCACTTGATCGTTTAGTATGTTGCTATTGCTTTCTTCATGACTTATACATGTTCCTGTAACTATGAGATTATGCAACTCCAGTTTACCGGAGGAACACTTTGGGTGCTACCAAACGTCACAACGTAACTGGGTGATTATAAAGGAGTACTACAGGTGTCTCCAAAGGTACATGTTGGGTTGGCGTATTTCGAGATTAGGTTTTGTCACTCCGATTGTCGGAGAGGTATCTCTGGGCCCTCTCGGTAATGCACATCACTATAAGCCTTGCAAGCAATGTAGCTAATGAGTTAGTTACGGAATGATGCATTACGTAATGAGTAAAGAGACTTGCCGGTAACGAGATTGAACTAGGTATTGGATACCGACGATCGAATCTCGGGCAAGTAACATACCGATGACAAAGGGAACAACGTATGTTGTTATACGGTTTGACCGATAAAGATCTTCGTAGAATATGTAGGAACCAATATGGGCATCCAGGTCCCGCTATTGGTTATTGACCGGAGACGTGTCTCGGTCATGTCTACATTGTTCTCGAACCATAGGGTCCGCACGCTTAAAGTTACGATGACAGTTTCTTTATGAGTTTATATATTTTGATGTACCGAAGTTTGTTCGGAGTCCCGGATGTGATCATGGACATGACGAGGAGTCTCGAAATGGTCGAGACATAAAGATTGATATATTGGACGACTATATTCGGACACCGGAATTGTTCCGGGTGATTTCGGAGAAAACCGGAGTGCTGGGGGGGTTACCGGAACACCCCGGGAGAGTTAATGGGCCACATGGGCCTTGGTGGGAAGAGAGAGGGGCGGCCAGGGCGGGCCGCGCGCCCCCTCTCCCTCTGGTCCGAATTGGACTAGGAGGGGGGGCGCCCCCCTTTCCTTCCCCCCTCTCCTCCTTCCTTCCCCCTCCTAGTAGGAGTAGGAAAGGAGGAATCCTACTCCTACTAGGAGGAGGATTCCTCCTCCTTGGCGCGCCCCGAGGGGCCGGCTGTTGGGGAACGTTGCAGAAAATTAAAATTTTTTCCTACGGTTTCACCAAGATCCATCTATGAGTTCATCTAAGCAACGAGTCTAGGGAGAGAGTTTGCATCTACATACCACTTGTAGATCGCGTGCGGAAGCTTGCAAGGTGATGATGTAGTCGTACTCGACGTGATCCAAATCACCGATGACCAGCGCCGAACGGACGGCACCTCCGCGTTCAACACACGCACGGGACGGGAGACGTCTCCTCCTTCTTGATCCAGCAAGGGGGAAGGAGAGGTTGATGAAGATCCAGCAGCACGACGGCGTGGTGGTGGATGCAGGGCGTCACAGCAGCAGGGCTTCGCCGAGACTACGAGGGAGAGACGTAACGGGGGGAGGTGGAGGCGCCAGGGGCTGGTCTATGAAGTCCCTCCTCTCCCCCACTATATATAGGGGTGCCAGGGGGGCGCCGGCCCTAGTAGATGAGATCTACTAGGGGGGGCGGCGGCCTAGGGGAGGTTTCCCTCCCCCCCAAGGCACCTAGGGGTGCCTTCCACCACTAGGACTCCTCCTAGGGGGAAACCCTAGGCGCATGGGCCTATAGGGGCTGGTGCCCTTGGCCCATGATGGCCAAGGCGCACCCCCTACAGCCCATGTGGCCCCCCCGGGACAGGTGGCCCCACCCGGTGGACCCCCGGGACCCTTCCGGTGGTCCCGGTACAATACCGATAACCCCGAAACTTGTCCCGATGCCCGAAATAGCACTTCCTATATATAATTCTTTACCTCCGGACCATTCCGGAACTCCTCGTGACGTCCGGGATCTCATCCGGGACTCCGAACAACATTCGGGTTTCTGCATATACATATCTTCATAACCCTAGCGTCACCGAACCTTAAGTGTGTAGACCCTACGGGTTCGGGAGACATGCAGACATGACCGAGACGCTCTCAGTCAATAACCATCAGCGGGATCTGGATACCCATGATGGCTCCCACATGCTCCTCGATGTTGTCATCGGATGAACCACTATGTCGAGGATTCGATCAAACCCTGTATGCAATTCCCTTTGTCAATCGGTACGTTACTTGCCCGAGACTCGATCGTCGTTATCCCAATACCTTGTTCAGTCTCGTTACCAGCAAGTCACTTTACTCGTACCGTAATGCATGATCCCGTGTCCAACACCTTGGTCACATTGAGCTCAATATGATGATGCATTACCGAGTGGGCCCAGAGATACCTCTCCGTCATACGGAGTGACAAATCCCAGTCTCGATCCGTGTCAACCCAACAGCTACTTTCGGAGATACCTGTAATGCACCTTTATAGTCACCCAGTTACGTTGTGACGTTTGATACACCCAAGGCACTCTTACGGTATCCGGGAGTTACACGATCTCATGGTCGAAGGAAGAGATACTTGACACTTGCAAAGCTCTAGCAAAACGAACTACACGATCTTTTATGCTATGCTTAGGATTGGGTCTTGTCCATCACATCATTCTCCTAATGATGTGATCCCGTTATCAACGACATCCAATGTCCATAGTCAGGAAACCATGACTATCTGTTGATCACAACGAGCTGGTCAACTAGAGGCTTACCAGGGACATAGTGTGGTCTAAGTATTCACACGTGTATTACGATTTCCGGATAATACAGTTATAGCATGAATAAAAGACAATTATCATGAACAATAATAATACTTTTATTATTGCCTCTAGGGCATATTTCCAACAGTCTCCCACTTGCACTAGAGTCACCAATCTAGTTACATTGTGATGAATCGAACACCCATAGAGTTCTGGTGTTGATCATGTTTTGCACGCGAGAGAGGTTTAGTCAGCGGATCTGCGACATTCAGATCCGTGTGCACTTTGCAAATCTCTATGTCTCCATCTTGAACATTTTCACGGATGGAGTTGAAACGACGCTTGATGTGCCTGGTCTTCTTGTGAAACCTGGGCTCCTTTGCGAGGGCAATAGCTCCAGTGTTTTCACAGAAGAGTTTGATCGACCCCGACACATTGGGTATGACTCCTAGGTCGGTGATGAACTCCTTCACCCAAATCGCTTCATGTGCTGCCTCCGAGGCTGCCATGTACTCCGCTTCACATGTAGATCCCGCCACGACGCTCTGCTTGCAGCTGCACCAGCTTACTGCTCCACCATTCAACATATACACGTATCCGGTTTGTGACTTAGAGTCATCCAGATCTGAGTCGAAGCTAGCGTCGACGTAACCCTTTACGACGAGCTCTTCGTCTCCTCCATAAACGAGAAACATGTCCTTCGTCCTTTTCAGGTACTTCAGGATATTCTTGACCGCTGTCCAGTGTTCCTTGCCGGGATTACTTTGGTATCTTGCTACCAAACTTACGGCAAGGTTTACATCGGGTCTGGTACACAGCATGGCATACATAATAGATCCTATGGCTGAAGCATAGGGGATGACACTCATCTCTTCTTTATCTTTTGCCGTGGTCGGTGACTGAGCTGAGCTCAGTCTCACACCTTGTAACATAGGCAAGAACCCCTTCTTGGACTGATCCATTCTGAATCTCTTCAAAATCTTATCAAGGTATGTGCTTTGTGAAAGACCTATGAGGCGTCTTGATCTATCTCTACAGATCTTGATGCCTAATATATAAGCAGCTTCTCCAAGGTCCTTCATTGAAAAACACTTATTCAAGTAGGCCTTAATGCTGTCCAGAAATTCTATATTATTTCCCATCAGGAGTATGTCATCTACATATAATATGAGAAATGCTACAGAGCTCCCACTCACTTTCTTGTAAACGCAGGCTTCTCCATAAGTCTGCATAAACCCAAACGCTTTGATCATCTCATCAAAGCGAATGTTCCAACTCCGAGATGCTTGCACCAGTCCATAAATGGATCGCTGGAGCTTGCATACTTTGTTAGCGTTCCGAGGATCGACAAAACCTTCCAGCTGCATCATATACAGTTCTTCCTTAAGATGCCCGTTAAGGAATGCTGTTTTGACGTCCATCTGCCATATCTCATAATCATAGTATGCGGCAATTGCTAACATGATTCAGACGGACTTTAGCTTCACTACGGGAGAGAATGTCTCGTCGTAGTCAATCCCTTGAACCTGTCGATAACCCTTAGCGACAAGTCGAGCTTTATAGATGGTAATATTACCATCCGCGTCCGTCTTCTTCTTAAAGATCCATTTGTTTTCTATCGCTCGCCGATCATCGGGCAAGTCTGTCAAAGTCCATACTTTGTTTTCATACATGGATTCTATCTCGGATTTCATGGCTTCAAGCCATTTGTTGGAATCCGGGCCCGCCATTGCTTCTTCATAGTTCGAAGGTTCATTGTTGTCTAACAACATGATTTCCAGGACAGGGTTGCCGTACCACTCTGGTGCGGAACGTGTCCTTGTGGACCTACGAAGTTCAGCAGTAACTTGATCCAAAGTACCTTGATCATTATCATTGTTTTCCTCCTCAGTTGGTGTGGGCATCACAGGAACGGTTTCCTGCGCTACGCCACTTTCCCGCTCAAGAGGTAGTACTTCATCGAGTTCTACTTTCCTCCCACTTACTTCTTTCGAGAGAAACTCTTTTTCCAGAAAGCATCCGTTCTTGGCAACAAAGATCTTGCCTTCGGATCTTAAGTAGAAGGTATACCCTACAGTTTCCTTAGGGTATCCTATGAATACGCATTTTTCCGACTTGGGTTCGAGCTTTTCAGGTTGAAGTTTCTTGACATAAGCATCGCATCCCCAAACTTTCAGAAACGACAGCTTAGGTTTCTTTCCAAACCATAATTCATACGGTGTCGTCTCAACGGATTTAGACGGTGCCCTATTTAAAGTGAATGTAGCTGTCTCTAGAGCGTATCCCCAAAGTGATAGCGGTAAATCGATAAGGGACATCATAGACCGCACCATATCCAATAGGGTGCGATTACGACGTTCGGACACACCGTTTCGCTGAGGTGTTCCAGGCGGCGTGAGCTGTGAAACGATTCCACATTTCCTTAAGTGTGTACCAAATTCGTGACTTAAGTATTCTCCTCCACGATCTGATCATAAGAATTTTATCTTTCGGTCACGTTGATTCTCTACCTCATTCTGAAATTCCTTGAACTTTTCAAAGGTCTCAGACTTGTGTTTCATTAAGTAGACATACCCATATCTACTCAAGTCATCTGTGAGAGTGAGAACATAACGATATCCTCCGCGAGCCTCAACGCTCATTGGACCGCACACATCGGTATGTATGATTTCCAACAAGTTGGTTGCTCGCTCCATTGTTCCGGAGAACGGAGTCTTGGTCATTTTGCCCAAAAGGCATGGTTCGCACGTGTCAAACGATTCATAATCAAGAGACTCTAAAAGT
Organism: Triticum aestivum; assembly: GCF_018294505.1. NCBI lineage: Eukaryota > Viridiplantae > Streptophyta > Magnoliopsida > Poales > Poaceae > Triticum > Triticum aestivum. The sequence goes on along the minus strand of NC_057795.1, from coordinate 519,212,151 downwards.
CCATCGGCATGGAGCTTCTTCATGCGCTTGACACCAATGTGACCAAGGCGGCAGTGCCACAAGTATGTGGGACTATCGTTATCAACTTTAAATCTTTTGGCATCTGCACTATGAACATGTGTAATATTACGTTCGAGATTCATTAAGAATAAACCATTGACCATCGGAGCATGACCATAAAACATATCTCTCATATAAATCGAACAACCATTATTCTCAGACTTAAATGAGTAGCCATCTCGTATTAAACGAGATCCTGATACAATGTTCATGCTCAAACTTGGCACTAAATAACAATTATTAAGGTTCAAAACTAATCCCGTAGGTAAATGTAGAGGCAGCGTGCCGACGGCGATCACATCGACTCTGGAACCATTCCCGACGCGCATCGTCACCTCGTCCTTCGCCAGTCTCCGTTTATTCCGCAGCTCCTGCTGTGAGTTACAAATATGAGCAACGGCACCGGTATCAAATACCCAGGAGTTACTACGAGTACTGGTAAGGTACACATCAATCACATGTATATCAAATATACCTTTGGTGTTGCCGGCCTTCTTATCTGCTAAGTATTTGGGGCAGTTCCGCTTCCAGTGACCCTTCCCCTTGCAATAAAAGCACTCAGTCTCAGGCTTAGGTCCATTCTTTGACTTCTTCCCGGTAACTGGCTTACCAGGCGCGGCAACATCTTTGCCGTCCTTCTTGAAGTTCTTCTTACCCTTGCCCTTCTTGAACTTAGTGGTCTTATTGACCATCAACACTTGATGTTCTTTCTTGATTTCAGCCTCTGCTGACTTCAGCATCGAGAACACTTCAGGAATGGTCTTTTCCATCCCCTGCATGTTGTAGTTCATCACAAAGCTCTTGTAGCTTGGTGGGAGCGACTGGAGGATTCTGTCAATGACCGCCTCATCTGGGAGGTTAATGTTCAGCTGGGTCATACGGTTGTGCAACCCAGACATCTTCAGGATGTGCTCACTGACAGAACTATTTTCCTCCATCTTACAACTGTAGAACTTGTCAGAGACATCATATCTCTCGACCCGGGCATGAGCTTGGAAAACTAGTTTCAGCTCTTCGAACATCTCATATGCTCCGTGATGCTCAAAACGCTTTTGGAGCCCCGGTTCTAAGCTGTAAAGCATGCCGCACTGAACGAGGGAGTAATCATCAGCGCGAGACTGCCAAGCATTCATAATGTCTTGGTTCTCTGGGACGGGAGCGTCACCTAGCGGTCCTTCTAGGACATATTGTTTCCTGGCAGCTATGAGGATGATCCTCAGGTTTCGGACCCAGTCCGTATAGTTGCTGCCATCATCTTTCAGCTTGGTTTTCTCTAGGAACGCGTTGAAGTTCATGTTGACATTAGCGTTGGCCATTGATCTACAAGACATATTTGCAAAGGTTTTAGACTAAGTTCATGATAATAAAGTTCCAATCAAATTATGAACTCCCACTTAGATTAGACATCCCTCTAGTCATCTAAGTGTTTACACGATCCGAGTTGACTAGCCCGTGTCCGATCATCACGTGAGACGGACTAGTCATCGTCGGTGAACATTCTCATGTTGATCGTATCTTCCATACGACTCGTGTTTGACCTTTCGGTCTCGTGTTCCGAGGCCATGTCTGCACATGCTAGGCTCGTCAAGTTAACCCTAAGTGTTTTCGCTGTGTAAAACTGTCTTACACCCGTTGTATGTGAACGTAAGAATCCATCACACCCGATCATCACGTGGTGCTTAGAAGCGACGAACTGTAGCAACGGTGCACAGTTAGGGGAGAACACTTCTTGAAATTTTATAAGGGATCATCTTATTTACTACCGTCGTCCTAAGTGAACAAGATGCATAATACATAATAAACATCACATGCAATTATATAGTTGTGACATGATATGGCCAATATCATATAGCTCCATTGATCTTCATCTTCGGGGCTCCATGATCATCTTGTCACCGGCTTGACACCATGATCTCCATCATCATGATCTCCATCATCGTGTCTTCATGAAGTTGTCACGCCAACGACTACTTCTACTTCTATGACTAACGCTTAGCAATAAAGTAAAGTAGTTTACATGACGTTATTCAATGACACGTAGGTCATACAAAAAATAATGACAACTCCTATGGCTCCTGCCGGTTGTCATACTCATCGACATGCAAGTCGTGAATCCTATTACAAAGAACATGATCTCATACATCACAATTCATCATTCATCACAACTTCTGGCCATATCACATCACATGATCAATCGCTGCAAAAACAAGTTAGACGTCCTCTAATTGTTGTTGCATCTTTTACGTGGCTGCAATTGGGTTCTAGCAAGAACGTTTTCTTACCTACGAATCACCACAACGTGATTTTGTCAACTTCTATTTACCCTTCATAAGGGCCCTGTTCATCGATTCCGCTCCAACTAAGGTGGGAGAGACAGACACCCGCCAGCCACCTTATGCAACTTGCGCATGTCAGTCGGTGGAACCGGTCTCACGTAAGAGTACGTGTAAGGTTGGTCCGGGCCGCTTCATCCCACAATACCGTTGAGCAAGAAAAGACTAGTAGAGGCAATTAAGATGACAAAATCCACGCCCACAACAAAGTTGTGTTCTACTCGTGCAAAGAGAACTACGCATAGACCTAGCTCATGATGCCACTGTTGGGGAACGTTGCAGAAAATTAAAATTTTTTCCTACGGTTTCACCAAGATCCATCTATGAGTTCATCTAAGCAACGAGTCTAGGGAGAGAGTTTGCATCTACATACCACTTGTAGATCGCGTGCGGAAGCTTGCAAGGTGATGATGTAGTCGTACTCGACGTGATCCAAATCACCGATGACCAGCGCCGAACGGACGGCACCTCCGCGTTCAACACACGTACGGGACGGGAGACGTCTCCTCCTTCTTGATCCAGCAAGGGGGAAGGAGAGGTTGATGAAGATCCAGCAGCACGACGGCGTGGTGGTGGATGCAGGGCGTCACAGCAGCAGGGCTTCGCCGAGACTACGAGGGAGAGACGTAACGGGGGGAGGTGGAGGCGCCAGGGGCTGGTCTATGAAGTCCCTCCTCTCCCCCACTATATATAGGGGTGCCAGGGGGGCGCCGGCCCTACTAGGGGGGCGGCGGCCTACGGGAGGTTTCCCTCCCCCCCAAGGCACCTAGGGGTGCCTTCCACCACTAGGACTCCTCCTAGGGGGAAACCCTAGGCGCATGGGCCTATAGGGGCTGGTGCCCTTGGCCCATGATGGCCAAGGCGCACCCCCTACAGCCCATGTGGCCCCCCCGGGACAGGTGGCCCCACCGGTGGACCCCCGGGACCCTTCCGGTGGTCCCGGTACAATACCGATAACCCCGAAACTTGTCCCGATGCCCGAAATAGCACTTCCTATATATAATTCTTTACCTCCGGACCATTCCGGAACTCCTCGTGACGTCCGGGATCTCATCCGGGACTCCGAACAACATTCGGGTTTCTGCATATACATATCTTCATAACCCTAGCGTCACCGAACCTTAAGTGTGTAGACCCTACGGGTTCGGGAGACATGCAGACATGACCGAGACGCTCTCAGTCAATAACCATCAGCGGGATCTGGATACCCATGATGGCTCCCACATGCTCCTCGATGTTGTCATCGGATGAACCACTATGTCGAGGATTCGATCAAACCCTGTATGCAATTCCCTTTGTCAATCGGTACGTTACTTGCCCGAGACTCGATCGTCGGTATCCCAATACCTTGTTCAGTCTCGTTACCGGCAAGTCACTTTACTCGTACCGTAATGCATGATCCCGTGCCCAACACCTTGGTCACATTGAGCTCATTATGATGATGCATTACCGAGTGGGCCCAGAGATACCTCTCCGTCATACGGAGTGACAAATCCCAGTCTCGATCCGTGTCAACCCAACAGCTACTTTCGGAGATACCTGTAATGCACCTTTATAGTCACCCAGTTACGTTGTGATGTTTGATACACCCAAGGCACTCTTACGGTATCCGGGAGTTACACGATCTCATGGTCGAAGGAAGAGATACTTGACACTTGCAAAGCTCTAGCAAAACGAACTACACGATCTTTTATGCTATGCTTAGGATTGGGTCTTGTCCATCACATCATTCTCCTAATGATGTGATCCCGTTATCAACGACATCCAATGTCCATAGTCAGGAAACCATGACTATCTGTTGATCACAACGAGCTGGTCAACTAGAGGCTTACCAGGGACATAGTGTGGTCTAAGTATTCACACGTGTATTACGATTTCCGGATAATACAGTTATAGCATGAATAAAAGACAATTATCATGAACAATAATAATACTTTTATTATTGCCTCTAGGGCATATTTCCAACACCGGCCGGCCTCCCCCCTTGCTCCTTTATATACGGGGGCGGGAGGCACCCCATGGACACACAAGTTGATCTTCGTGATCGTTCCTTAGCCGTGTGCGGTGCCCCCCTCCATGATATTACACCTCGGTCATATTGTAGCGGTGCTTAGGCGAAGCCCTGCGAGGGTTGAACATCAAGATCGTCACCATGTCGTCGTGCTGACGGAACTCCTCCCCGAAGCTTTGCTGGATCGGAGCTCGGGGTGCGTCATCGAGCTGTACGTGTGTCAAGAACTCGGAGGTGCCGGAGCAACGGTGCTTGGATCGGTTGGACCGGGAAGACGTACGACTACTTCCTCTACGTTGCGTCAACGCTTCCGCTTCAGTCTACGAGGGTACGTAGACAACACTCTCCCCTCTCGTTGCTATGCATCACCATGATCTTGCGTGTGCGTAGGAATTTTTTTGAAATTACTATGTTCCCCAACATATGAGACCCATAATATGAGTTGTTAAGTGGTAACCTAGTCAGATCCCATGAATTAGATGTGGAAGACAAGTTGTTGGTCAACTGAGAGGAGAGTATCCTTACTGTTAACAATACCACTCCATGAAGATGCAATACTCTCCTAACTGCATGGCAGGTTGATGTATATCTTAATGTGTTCTAAATGGCTCATTTAAGCAAAAATGTTGTCCTGCAGAACATCTTTTGAAGAACGCACATATATGAGTCTGGTTGTTAGACGTCGCAATTTATGAGAGTAGGGTGCCCTCTAGTAAACTCATGAAAGGTCTTGGAGTATGACACATAAGCTCCACCCGCGGGAAGACCCACAGTAGCCAAGTATCGGTCAAGGCTTTGTGTGAAGCTAGATTCACAGAAAACTTGCAGTTCAAGGCTCAATCCACTGTTCAAGTTGCTTATAGTGTAGCATAGAGTTCTAAGTGAAAATTCAACTTAACAGTCTCCACTGCAATACCAGTATATAAAACAGTATTTTGGAACCAAAGGAAAATTTTGTGTGCCTCTAGGATCTGGTGGGGGATTGCTGGAATTTATTTTATTTCCGGGCCAGCCCAATAGCAATTTCAGAAATTCCTAATAAATCCTAGAGGCCCACTCATCCCATTTGTGCAAGGCAAGAGGTGAAACCGAAATTTAGTCCCACATTGCTAGTTTCGTGGGAGTTGGACCTCCTTATAAGGGAGGGTGATTCCCCACATGGATGAACATGAGAACAAGAGGGACATTCACGCGCGCTCCTCCTCCCCCGCCCGCCTCATCATGCCGCGTCGCGGGTTGTGGGAATGAGCCGAGTCGATCTCTAAATTTTTGCCACGCACGACGGGTATACGAAAGGTCATGTGGGAGCTGAAACATTTTCTCTAGTGGACACTGAATCCGAACAGCGCGCCTCTTCGGTTGAAGTCTGTTCGCTTCCTCTCCCGCTTTTGCTTCATCTCCCGTCGCTGGCCTCTCGCCTCCTTCTCTTGCGCCTATAAAAAGGAGGTCGCTCCTCTCAGAGAGACGCACCAGAACTTCTTCTTCCTCTCGCCACCGGTTCCAATCTCTGAGCTACTACTGTCTTCCTCAGCCCGGCTTGCGGCGTGCACTGTGATTTGGGACAGTAGGCCTCCGAAACCGCACCTCTTTGAGTCATGTACGGGAAAAGGGCAATAAGGTTTTTGGGAAGCGCTCTGCGCGACTACTGACTGGTTCATCACGGACACCGACGACCACTTCCCAACAACGACTTTTTCCCCGACGTCGACAACCTCTTCAACGACATGGCTGGCGAGGATGTCGATCCCAAGTCCAATGCTCATGTTACTGCTGCTGTCCCATACATGTTCTTGCCCTTCCTATTAGAGGTCCTGCCACAGTTCATTGTTCTATTGTTTGCCCTAGATACATATATGCAGATTCTATTTACCTTCTCTCTGTCAGATCACATGACTTGTTTTTATCTGTGCTACATTAGTCATGCTTTATCTATCATTTCTGTTAATAAGATCAGTTGGTAAATTGCTCATATTTCCAACACCAACATTTACAAAGTAGGTCCATTACTCGTATTCCAACATAAGCAATTTATTACATGATGCACAATAAATACAGTAGCCAATATAAACACCATAGTTACATGACGATGCACAAGTGCACATACTCCATGTAGTATTTGAGAAAATGGTATACTATGACAATCTAGTATCCGGTCTTTGCTATTAACGCGGTTTCCGCGCTAAGAGAAACTTGTGGCTGGATGGCTGGCAAAACTAAAAGTTCTCCTTGTGGAACTCGAATGTTGTGCTTGTTTCTCTCGAGGAAAGCTTCGCAAGCTCGCGCAGCTCTTTCGTCAGCGCCGGCATGCCACAGTAGAACACTCCTATGATGTCCAAGAAACACAGAGTTAGTGTCAAATCTGCAAAGTAATGCTATGTATGTACATATATATATATATATATGCTGATTGATTGATTTTATTGTTCTTATGTGCAGATACCTGAGCTCATCAACTAAGTTATGGTGGACAATTTGTGATAGCTCGTGCATGTATTGATAATTCCTATCTAGACTTGACTTTGCTCAAATTTTTTAAGTGGTCACAACCATCATCAAGTAACAAAATTTCCTTGCTTGTATATACTGACCGACACGTTTTCGTTGATTCCGCTGGGCTATGTGTCGGTAGACTTCCCTCCAGTTTGCTCGGCCGAAGCTGGTCTTGACTCGACTGCCGGAGATGATGTCAATGCCGTGCTCGTCGTGGTTGAGGGACTGGGCCATAGTGAGCATCGCCGACCGGGCGTCGCCCTCCTCGTGGACGCTCGTACAGTGGACGTGGAGCTCAATGACGCCCTGCTCGTCCGTCTCGGCCACCTCGTCCATGATCCCACGGAACCACTCCAGGGATTCTTGCTCCCGGGTGATCCAGTAGAAGTAGGCGCGGCGAGTCCGGAACGATGATGGCGTGCTCCCGTCGCCAGGGTTGCCTGACTCGATGTCCCCGGGAAGCCGCTTCATGTTGTTGATGATGTCCTTGATGATCGAGATCATGGGTGTGGCTCCGATGCCGAGTCCCACCAGTAGCAAGGTGTCGTACTGCTTGTAGTCCTGTGCCGGCGCGCCGTACGGCCCGTCAATCAGCACCTTCGGGTACCTGCAGCACGAACATTTTTTGCTAGTCACAGTTGCTTCTCGTAACTAATCGGGTTGATTAAGATAACTTCACATGACCAAGACATCAATCTCGTGAGGAAAACATGTGGACAGTAGATACTCCCCCCTTTCATTATTATAAAAAAAATGTTCCAACTTATTTTTTCAATCTAATGTATGTAAATGCATTTTGGTATGTTTGTTTGCCCATTTTACTATATATGTAGTCTATATTAAAATATTCAAAACATCTTATAATAGTGAACTGAGCGAGTAAATTTTGTTCATGCAAGGATGCAGCAGGAAGTGAGAATGTTATTTCTGCCCCACAAAATTATTCCTATTCTAACCTCAACTGATGGTCGTCCATCTTCCCGAAAATATAAACAATGGAGTATCTCATACACAACGGGGGGGACATGGCAGTCACGAATGCCAGTTGGTACGTGGAAATTCGTCCTGCCATACGAGCAAAAGAAAATCTCTGGTGGTTGACGATCAAAGAGATCAGAGGAAGTGGCTATGGCCTATGGCTCTTATCGATGCACATCATAAACTATTTATTTGAAATATGTGTGGATGTGATTATACCATGTGGTCCTTCAGTCTCAAATTATATAAGGTTTTAACTTTATTTCAAATCAGTTAATATATCTTTTTGTGGGAAAAATTCCGTACATTTAACCAGATATATAGACAAACATGTTAATAATATCCACAAAATCAAAACATACAGTGAAACATATACTTCATGATTTTTCAAAATGAAAAAACTTTACGATGATGTAACGAAACTATTTTAGTATCATACTACCTCCATTCCTAAATATAAGACGCTGGGGCAGTTTTACATCTAGGAATGGAGTTAGTAGATGTTAGTACGGCATATGCAGCACTAGACAGGTCGGGTTGGGGCTCCATTGAGGGAGGAGCGATGACGACGGCGCGCCTTCGGCTTGTTTCAGTGTTTGTTGTCGTAGCTAGGTGGTCTATGGATATAAATATAATTTCTATTGCTTCCTGTATTCTTTGTACTATCATGATATTTGATAAATAGATCAAAAGGTTTTCATGCAGAAAAAAAAGGACAGACCGGGTTGGACCAGGGAGGAGACTGCACACCCAATCAAAGTTCAAGCCGAACCAACATATAAGAAAAATCAGAGCAAACTTTCATGGCAAAAAGGGAGAAATTTTAATGAGCACAGGTAATAGCCACGTACTTTTTTCTATCCCCCAGAGTTGGCATGGCCTTGTCATGGTCGTACTCTACTCGGAGAATCTCGGTCTTCTTCTCCTCCGTCGACGACTCGCAAACCTGTGATTCGCCGGCACACACAAGCACGAGTGTAAACCCCATTACTAGAAATGTTGATAAGCAAACATAAGACGGACATTCAGGAACAAACATGGTTTTCAAGCTTTTATAGGGGTTGAAGATGAGATCGACGCGACTAATTGCAGTAGTTAGTACCTTGAAGGCGTCCTTGAGGTCTTTTGTCCAGTCGCCCATCGCCTTGATGTGGACGCTGACGTAGTCGTCCTCCGGCGCCGATGTGATGGAGAAGGGGTGCCTGGACATTCGTTCGTTCCACTAATCAGACACAGATCCCTAGTTTAACCAAGTGAGCCGAGGATGTTGGCGGCAGCTTAATTACCACTCGAATGACGAGATATCAGGGCATTTGACGAAGATGTACTGTCCGCTCTTGTACCTGAACCCCTGCGGCTTGGACAAGTGCAGCGACAACAGGGCCGCCGGGTCCGGGTGCACGACCGCCTTGACCTTCTGCACCGCCCGCACCCTCGACCGCAGCGTCCGGGTCAGTCGTTCGCACGCGTACACGATCATCGGCACCGCGAGGTACATCCACGTCTGCACGTACCACATCATTGGTTTGAAGGAGATCCAAGAAAGATTAAACCCCATGCAAGTCAAAATTCTCTCAATCCCCTCCGGTCCTCTCTGAATTTAGAAAAGGGTCCTTGCACTAGAGCATGCAGTGTTCGCTCGATGTGTTAACATACCGTCTTCTTTTGCCACTTCTTGGTGAGGTAGAGGAAGTGGCCATGGACGATGAGCAGCACGTAGACGATGATGAAGAGGTGGTGTGTGTACAAGAAGGTGTTGTACCCGGTGAAACGATTGAGCAAGGCGTAGAAGAGCATAGTGAGACGGTTGCGTGAGGCGCCGCCATACTCGGTGAGGCGGTGGAGCAACCTAGGGAGGTTGTCTCGCTTCTTGTGCCGGGGGAGGTTGTCATCCTGCTTCTTGGGCTTGGCAAGCCTGGGTTTCCTATTGCGGAACCGCCCCGTGGCGAGCGTGAAGGCGATGGCCATGAGCACCAACATCACTAGCCCGGTCCACCCCTCCGTGCCCTTCAAGAACCACCAATAGTTGGGCGGCTTGACGTCGCCGAAGAACGGCTTCATGGGCTTGTACTCGTCGTCGGTGGCGTGCAACAGCCGCGGAAAGTCGCATGCTAGGTGGGAGAAGACATGCAAACCGGCCCCGGCGGAGATCCCCACCGCGATCACCTTGTGGAAGTTGAGGTTGTCGTTGAACGGCACGAACTGCCCAGCGACGGTGCGGCTCCGGAGCCACGTGATGGCGTTCCGGCACACGGGAAGGAGGGTGAGTGCCATGTTGAACTTGAGCGTCTCGGCACCGCCCTTGGCCACGCACACGCAGTAGCCCATCACCTGGAACACCGCACGATGACGGTACTGCACGAACTTCCAAGCAAAGAGACCGGCGCAGATGGAGAACCATAGGAGCATCACCCAACAACGGCGCCAATTGTCCTCGAGGAAGTATCTGGCGTGGTGGTACCACCGCCTGAGAGGATTGGGTTCCGCCATCGGATTGCTCGATTCATCCCCGTTGGTCGTCGTCGACAATTCCACCAATAGTGTCTTTAGGTCGTACAACTGCAAATTAATTCTCACCATTTAAATAAATGTGGTTAGGTCCTAATCGACCGAGACTTAATCAAGTCAAGTCAGATGACATATATGAAAGAAAGAAAAAAAATCTAAATATAGCATCGTTTGAGATTTGACAATCCCGGTTAGTAATTCTTTGCATCACCAGTTCACTGTGAGCACATCGTTTGAGATTTCACAATCCCGATTAGTTCTTTGACATCAGAATTCATTACCTCAATGTGGCCAAGGCCGTCGGGGTCCAACTTCTCCATGATTAACCGGGCACACTCCTCGGAGTCCTGTTCGCCCACCTTTAGCTTGTTCGCCGACGCGCTCAACGTAATTATCTGCAGACCAGATCAGAATAACCCTCAGTGATGTGCAATGTGCTATGGCAGTCTTTTTGAGCATGTATATATCAATCAGCAAAAATCAGAGAACACACCGTTCCTGTTTTTGGAGAATGGAGAGATGCCTGAATGAACCAGTGAAAGAGTACTCCCTCCATCTAGGTGTGTAAGTCATCTTACGAAAATCAAATAATCCCAAAACATTTAGGCGCGGTGCATTAAATTCTACATCTTTTTTGTTTCTTGACATATCAACCAATAAGAGATGTGGGGTGTGCATGCTTTTAATGACCTGAGACTACCAAACACGACATGCAGTGGTTAGTTCATTGCATGCAATGCTATTAGTTAGCAAATGAACATTAAGTTCTCTCGTTTTCCCCTCCCCCTTGGTCACGGTGCACAACCTAAGATGACTTACTCACCTAGACGGAGGGAGTAGTTGGAATTTACCTGTTTGAACTCCACCTGGCTGATCCTCCCGTCATCGTCCTTATCCACCCTGTTGGTTAGTCAAATGCATTCACTATTCAATAAATACTTCACGTTTGACCTTGATCCACAAAATATATGAGTTATTCGACACAAAGTTGTTTTTGTTAATAAATGCTACCCCTTCCTTCTAAAGTATCTCCAAAATATATGGTTTACACGACACAAAAGCATACCACAGTATTCACATTTCCAAGAAGTTTCCAATGATACCGGTGACGGAGCTTGGGCAAAAATCATGAGGGGCCATTGGCTGCGGGGTAAACAAAATCTCTATATGCTAATATTTAGTGAAAATTTTGATCTAATACAAAGATATACACATAAGTTTTTCTTTGAGCTGGGGAGCCACCCCCATATAGCTCCGCCACCGAATGATACAATCTTCATTCAGATAGCTTACATGGTATATGTGATTACTTTAATTCATAGTTGATAAAATATGATTACTTTAATTCATAGTTGATTGAATAGGTTGGAAGTTTTTCGAAAAAAATGATTTTGGAGTTAAATCTCAAATATTTGTGTTGTGTGTTCTAGTGTATATAAGAGCATCTCCAGCCGTGCCCACAACACGGCCTTTCCAGACGATTTTTTCGCGCCAGCGCCAAAAAAACGGGCCATTCGCGCCCCCAGGAGCCCGTTTTTCGCCTGCTTGGGCCGAAATCAGCGCCGGCGGACTCAGGCCGAGCCCGGCACGCTGGGGGGCGCCCAGGGGCGCCGGGGCAAGTGGTTTTGGCGCGAAAGAGCCGCGGGCCCGCCTAGTCAGCGAGACGGCCGCTTCGTCGCCCTCATTGCCTCGGTTCCCGCGGGAATCAATGCCAAGGCTGCCGCGCCGGTCAGCCTCCATTGATGCCTCACAGGCGGCGCAGCCACAACCTTCCCCACCCCCCCGCCGACGAGCAAAGCATGGCCGAGAGATTCCCAGGCGACGGCGCAGCGGCGAACGGCTTTGGCCGCGGGCCCTCCACCCCGGCCCGAGCCGGAGGGGACACTGCTCGGGTGTCGCGCTCGCAGCGGCGCCCTCGTCATCAATGAGCCCTCACCACCTGCGACGGCACTGGCGAGGCGCTCCCTAGCCTGGTCCGGCCGAAGCCCGAGCCGGGATTGCTCCCCGTGAAGCCGGAGCACGTCGACATGGTGCCCCCGACGACGAGTCCGTCCTCAAATGCGCGAAGGAGGAATACGTCCGCGAGTAGATGCGCCGCCAGCGACAGGCGTACCTGGAGCACCAGGCCCGTCGCCGCGCCGAGGAGGGCGGCGTTATCGTCATCGACAGCGACGAGGAGGGCGAGGCCGGGCCGTCAAGCGCCCCGCCACGTGTCGGCGACCCCGCCCAGGGTTGCAACAGGGACGTCGCAGGCAAGGCGCGCGACGACGCCGCCGCCGCCGCCGGTGACGGCGGCGACTACACTCGCTTCTACAGGTTTCTCAGCACGTAGACGACGGCGACGGCGATGGCGGCAGCTAGGGTTTTTAGTTTGTTTTTTAAGTTAGGCGTAGTTCTTACATATTTTTATGGTTTTGTACAAATTTCAATGAGTATGGCCTAGTTCCTGCAAAAATCGCCGAGTTTGCAAAAAATTAAAACGAACTTCGCCAAACCCAGGGTGACTGTGAGCTTGTGACTGGGAGCGAACCGAACCCAGGGACCAATCTAGCACCGGTTCGTCCCAGACCGCTCTTTTTTGACGCCCTGAGGGGCCGAACGGCTGGAGATGCTCTAAACTTGGAAGTATACTGAGGCGGAGGAAGTACTTGAGGGGTTAACTAATGGGTTGTGGGCTGGAGTTATCGTTAGCGTACATGCCGAAGAAGAGCTGCAGGCGGGTCTCGTAGCAGGAGTCGGAGATTTGATCCCAGAACTCGCGCAGCTCCGCCTTGTCGATGCTGTCCCCGGAGATGTGACACCGCCTTCCCAGCGCGTCGAACAGCTCACCGGCGAAAGCGGCCTCTTTCATACCTGCATGCAAAATTGTTTGATTACAGTGAGCGCGTACATATGCCCAACTAATCAGGCATGAGCGAATTGTATTTCCGATTGAGACATGGCGGAGTGCGAGCGAGGCGAAGTGTTTGACGTACCGATGCACTGGCCGAACATGGAGCGGGGGAGGCGTGCATTTCTGTCGAAGAACCTCCTGGCTTCGGTCCATCCGTCAGAGGCGTCTGTCCCGCTGACGAACTTGAGACCCTCGAGCGCGCGCGCGGGGGCGGACGGCATGGACCTGTCGAAGCCGCCTCCCCGGCGGTTCAAGGACGCGACCCAGCAGGGGCGCCAATTGTCCTTGAGGAAGTATCTGGCGTGGCGGTACCACCGCCTCAGAGGATTGGGTTCCTTCCACAATTTCACCAATAGTGTCTCTAGGTCGTACAACTGCAAATTAATTCTCACCATTTTAATAAATATGATTAGGTCTTAGTCGACTGAGGCTTAATTAAGTCTAAGTCAAATGACATACATTCAAGAAAGATTTTTTTTTTCAAAATATAGCTTCGTTTGAGATTTGACAACCCCAATTAGTAATTCTTTGCATCACCATTTCGTTGTCAGCAACATTGTTGGTCGTAACAGAGTTCATTACCTCAATGTAGCCAAGGCCGTCGGGGTCCAACTTCTCCATGATTAACCGGGCACACTCCTCGAAGTCCTGTCCGCCCACCGTTAGCTGGTTCGCCGACGCGCTCATTGTAATTATCTGCAAACCAGATCAGAATAACCCTAATTGATGTGCAATGTGCAATGGCAGTCTTTTTGAGCGAGTATATCAATCGTCGAAAATCAGAGAACACACACACGCACACAGAGAGACTAGCACACGCACAGACACACACACACACACATACGCGCGCGCACGCCATTCCTATTTTTGGAGAATGGAGAGATGCTTGAATGAACTAGTGAAAGAGTAGTTGGAATTTACCTGTTTGAACTCCACCTGGCTGATCCTCCCGTCAGCGTCCTTGTCCACCCTGTTGGTTAGTCAAATGCATTCACTATTCACAAAGTTGTTTTTGTTAATAAATGCTACCCCTTCCTTCTAAAGTATCGACAAAATATATGATTTACACGACACAAAAGCATACCACAGTATTCACATTTCGAAGAAGTTTCCAATGGTACTGGTGACGGAGCTTGGGCTAAAATCATGAGGGGCCATTGGCTGCGGGGGCAAACAAAATCTCTATATGCTGATTTTTAGTGGAAAATTTGATCTAATACAAAGATATTCACATAAGTTTTTCTTTGAGCTGGGGGGCCACCCATATAGCTCCGCTACCGATTGATACAACTTTCATTCAGATAGCTTACATGGCACTTCCTCCGACTGAAAATGCTTGTCATCAAAATGGACAAAAAGGTATGTATCTAGAACTAAAATATATCTACATACATTCTTTTTTATTTATTTTGATGACAAGTATTTCCGGACTGAGGGAGTATATGTGATTACTTTAGTTCATAGTTGATTAAATAGATTGGAAGTTTTTTCTAAAAAACAATTCAGGAGTTAAATCTCAAATATTTGTGTTGTGTGGTCTAGTGTATAAACTTGGAAGTAAACTGAGGGGGAGGAAGTACTTGAGGGGTTAAGTAATGGGTTGTGGGCTGGAGTTATAGTTAGCGTACATGTCGAAGAAGAGCTGCAGGCGGTTCTCGTAGCTGGGGTCGGAGATTTGATCCCAGAACTCGCGCAGCTCCGCCCTGTCGATGCTGTCCCCGGAGATGCGCCGCCGCCTTCCCAGCGTGTCGAACAGCTCGCCGGCGAACGCGGCCTCTTTCATACCTGCATGCAAAATTGTTTGATTACAGTGAGCGCGTACATATGCCCAACTAATCAGGCATGAGCGAATTGTATTTCCGATTGAGACATGGCGGAGCGCGAGCGGGGCGAGGTGTTTGACGTACCGATGCACTGGCCGAACATGGAGCGGGGGAGGCGTACATTTCTGTCGTAGAACCTCTCGGCCTCGGTCCATCCGTTGGAGGCGTGTGTCTCGCTGACGAACTTGAGACCCTGGAGCGCGCGCGCGGGGGCGGACGGCATGGGCCTGTCGAAGCCGCCTCCCCGGCGTTTCAAGGACGCGACCCGCCGGGTCTCCTGCTGGATCCGCGTCAAGGAGTTCTTGAGCACGGCATGGCCGGACGAGGACTCCGGCTTCTCCGGCGTCCGCGCCAGCAGCTTCACGCACGGGTCCTCACCGCGCGCCACCGGTCTCACGCGGGGCACCGCGATCGTGTCGTACCGCTTGTCGAAGGTGATCTCCACGCCGTCGCCGTCGTCGCCGTCGCCGTCGTCGTCGTCGACGTTGCCGCTCCCGCGCGGCGCGGAGACGGGCTCCGCGAACCGCGCGGTCTTCCGCGCCGCGGAACGGTTCCCAGGAGGCACGGCTCTCTCGCGCACGCCGCCGCTGGCGTCCACGATCTCCCCCACTCCGGGGCCGCCACGGGCATCGTCAGCGCCCACCCGGCTAGGCATGTCCGGCTCTGGCCACCGGTTCTAGCTCGTCCCCAAGAATCCTCCAAGAAACCGCAGCTAATGCGGAGGCAGAATTCAGCGCACGCTCCCCGGAACTCGATGCCGGAGGTTTCGGCTCGGCTCGAGTAGTAGCAGAACCGAAGAAGCAGTTGTTGGAACTTGGAAGAGGAATTGGATTGGATGCGTGTGTTGAGAGCGGTAGGGAGATGGCTATATTTATAGGGGACGGGTGCTTCATCTTCTACCCATGCATGCTGGTACGGTGGGAACTACAGGTTGGAATGGGATGTTGACCTGTCACTGTCGTCTGTTGCTTGTTGCTTCATGATTAGAACGGAGTGCTCCGACTGGCTTGAATAAAGTACACGATCGAAGTGGACTAATTCATGTTTTAGTTCACATGTACCCCCTCCGTTTGAAAACAAGTGACGTTTGGAAATAAGTGACGTTGTTTTAGTTCAAAATTGTACTAATGCGTTTTTTTATATATATCCATGCTCATGAATTTGTTGAGGCAATTCATGGACAATTCTCAGTTGAGTCCATATATAAAGCGTTAATCCAGTCTGATGTGCCGGTCACAATAACAAGAAGATCTGGAAGATGAAGATACCTCTTAAGAATGAAATCTTTACATTGTATCTTGATCGCGGAGTCATTCTTACTAAAGATAACCTTATTAAGAGGAATTGGCAAGAAAGTTCTCAGTGTGTAAACATTTATTTTTCCAATGCAAATTGGCTCGTTCCATACGTCGAGTCATCCAAATAGCTCCTGACTTGTATACTCCTTGTAGTGTTGCTAATCTATTTGGCAACTGGTTACATGAGATTGATCACAGGTTTAGAACTCTTCTTAGGGTGGGAGCGCTGGCCGTTATGTGGTCCCTTTGGCTATTGAGAAATGATAAGGTTTTTAATGATAAAAGTACTTCTCTTATGAAGGTTATCTACAGATGTACCAGGATTCTTTGCTTATGATCCTCTTTACAACGCGTGAAGAATCAAGACCTATTTACGGAGGTGTGTACGCGACTGAAGGCTACGGCGAGGGATACTTTTATCCAACATGGGTGGCAACATGATCTTGGGATTGGCCCGGCCCCGCTTTAGGTATTATATGGACTCTACATGTCTCTTTGTATTTCGTCTTTTTTATTTTTTGTTTGTTTGAGAGGATATTATTTGACGGTCGGCGTGTTCTGAAACTGCCCAGCTTCTCCAAAACTTTCTAGATTCGGCTTCTCACATGGCTTCTCGCTTCAGGTGATGACATGGAAAGCGTTCGGCAACGTTGGGGCCCCACTCGGAGGGATTGGCAGGCCAGGTTGGGGCCCAAAAATAAACCTAGCCCCTCACCTCGCTCGTCTCTCTCTCCAATCCCCTCGACCCCTCCTCCTGTGCGCCGCCACCCATAGGGTACGCACGACCCCGACGCGCCCGTCCTCGCTCGTCGGATGACCATGGCGCCACCACCACCAGCGCGGGCGCCTCAGGCTCCCGTCTGCCCTCCTCCTCCCTGACTCCCATGCCAGCCATGACCTCTCGACGGAGGTCCGCATCCGCCGCGTCCGCTTCTGGTCCATCACCGAGGATGGCTCCTCCGTCTCCTCCTTCCACTTCGAGGGGGAGGGTGGCTCCCCTCGCTCGCCGCCTCGTGGGCCTCGATCCTCCGGGATGGACGACATCGACACGCTCGGTCTGCCGGCTTCGACTCCCTCTCCATCGAGCCCCGCCCAGCTGCGCCTGCCCCCCTCGACGACTTCCCCGGCGCGCCGCAGAGCGCGTCCATGGCTGCTTTTCGCCGCGCTCTGGGTCGCCGCATGGCGGGGTTGCTCTCCGAGCCCTTCCCGCCACGCTGGTGCGCCATCTTCCCTCCCGCGACACCTCTGCTCCAGGAGGATGACAGCGACTCCACCGCCTCTGTCCCCTCCTCCGATGGCGGCCAGGCCATGCTGCTTCCCCCCCGGTTATGCTCCCGTCCGAGCTGGCGGACGAGGACCATGAGCATGCCGCCATGA
Organism: Triticum aestivum; assembly: GCF_018294505.1. NCBI lineage: Eukaryota > Viridiplantae > Streptophyta > Magnoliopsida > Poales > Poaceae > Triticum > Triticum aestivum. The sequence goes on along the minus strand of NC_057795.1, from coordinate 519,194,380 downwards.
AGCGGTGTGGCCGCCGCAAGCGCGCGGTGGACGTCGACCACACCGGACGCCGCAGCTCCCGCCTTGCCGGGAAGGAGCCGTCGGGGTACGTCAAGATGCTTGACCGGGCCAAGGCGGCGAAGGCGGCGCGCTTCGACTCCTCCAAGGGCTCCCCCCGCCTCCGTGCTGCCGTGCGAGCTGCCGGCATCGGTGTCGACGACGGCGCGCCGGCCCCTCTCTCTCTCCGCCAGCTCCGGGCTCTCGGGGAGCCGTGTGGCGTCGACCTGGACGCGCTGGCTGCTGGGGCTCGCGCTGAGATGGCTTATGGTGCTCCATGATCCGCCCTCCCCTTGTAAGGCCCCGTGTGGCCGAAGCTTGTTCCCCCCCCCCCGACTCCTTCCTTCCTCTCCTCTAGATCGCCAGGAGTGGTTCGGTGCTCCTGTCCGTGGGCCTTGCATGGCTGCCGGAGCACCTTATCTTTTTGCCTTTTCTCTTTTCCCCCCGTGGGGTGTGTAATGGCCTTAGGCCCGCTTGTGCCTCTCATCACTTCTGGTGTTTTTTACCTTCAGTTTTCTTCCTGTTGCTTACCCAATCCCCCATGACTAGGTTGTTTTCGATGTGTACCTGGAATGTCCGTGGACTCGGCGAGGCATGCAAGTGCCGTGATGTCCGTGCTAATTTCGAGGTCATGCAACCCTCCTTTGTTGCGATCCAAGAAACCAAACTTGAGCGCCCCCTACTGCTAAAACGGAAATGTCCCCCCCCCCTCTCTGCGTAATTCTCTCTACATCGACTCGGTTGGCGCTTCGGGAGGGGTCTGTTCAGCCTAGAACGCAGATGTTTTCTCCCTTTCTCACCACGTTGCCACCTCTCACGCCCTCTCCGTGGACCTCTCTCTTTGCCAAGATGGCTCTCCCCTTCGGATCACCAACGTGTATGCCCCCTGCGTCCACAGTGCCAAAGAAGCCTTTCTCGCCGAGCTGGCCGGCCACGCTCCCCCTTCCCCCGTCCCTTGGGCTATCTTAGGTGACTTTAATCTCATTAGGTCGCCTGAAGACCGTAGCAACGATAACTTCTCCCGCTCTGAGGCCAAATGGTTCAATGACTTCATTAATGATCTCGCGCTCATCGACCTTCCTCTCCGGGACCGTCGGTTTACGTGGTCTAGCCGTCAAACCTCCCCGATTCTTGCTCGCCTCGACCGGGTTCTCATTAACACTACCTGGGATAGTGCTTTCCCCACCTCCATGCTTTCCTCGTTTACACGCTCCACCTCTGACCATGTCCCCCTGCTTGCATCCATCTCCTCGGCGGCCCCCAAGACACGCATTTTTCGGTTCGAGAAATCTTGGGCGCTTCATCTGTCCTTTCGTCACTCCATCCGCTCTGCTTGGTTATCCGCGTTTCGGGCTGACGCAGGTGCTCGCCTTGTGGCTAGGCTTCGTCAGTGCCGCCTCAGCTGTAAACGCTGGGCTAGGAGAGTTGCACCGGCTGCTCAGCGCGAGAGCGACTGTCGCATGCTTATTGACATCCTCGATCGTATTAAGGAGAGCCGCCATCTCTCTTCCCTAGAGGCCCTTCTTCGTACCCTCACCGTCGAAGCTCTGCATGTCTCTGTTAAGGAGCGTGTCACCTATTGGAAACTTAGGGCAAAATTCCGCTATGCCATTGACGGTGATGAAAATACGAGATTTTTTCATGCATCTGCTTCCGCTCGCTTTCGTAGGAACTACATCCCTGTCCTCTCCCTCGACGGGCGCGAAGTCTCTTCCCATGAGGACAAGGCGCTCGCCCTCCGGGATTACTACAAATCCCTTCTCGGCACCACGACCCCCTGTGCCTGGACTTTCTCTGTTTCCGGCTTGTACCCCGACGCAACCCCTCTTCCAGCCTCCCTCTCGGTCCCCTTCACCGCAGACGAGATTCGAAACACCTTTTTTGACATGAACCGCCTGTCAAGCCCCGGCCCTGACGGTTTTGGCCCGTCTTTCTACGTCTCCTTTTGGGATATCCTTTCTGCCGATGTGCAGGCAGTTTTCCATGACTTCTTTGCCGGAACTATCGACCTCACTAGGATCAACCGTGCCTTCCTGGTTCTCCTTCCTAAAACGGAGGCGGCTCGCTCCCCCTCAGATTTCCGGCCCATCTCGCTGCAAAACTGCATCATGAAATCCATCACGAGAGCCCTCTGCACTCGCCTTCAGCGGCACATCCACTCCTTGGTGGACCCCGACCAGACGGGTTTCCTTCCCAGAAGGCGCATCTCTGAGAACATCGTGTACGCTGCGGACCTCCTCCGTGCCTGCCATGTGCGTAAGGTCCCCACTGTAGTGTTTAAAATCGACTTCCGCAAAGCCTTTGACTCTGTCAACTGGTCAAGCCTTCTCCCGATCTTGTCTGCGCGCGGGTTTGACGAACGTTGGTGCGGATGGATCCATGCCATCCTCTCAACCAGGCACACGTCGGTTCTCCTTAATAATGTTCCCGGGGACTGGATCCTTTGCCGCAACGGCCTCCGCCAAGGCGACGCCCTATCTCCTTATCTCTTTATCATTGTGGCCGATGTCCTTCAGCGCCTGATCAGGACGGCCAGCGCTACCGGGCAGCTGGCGCACCCAATCGACGACTCCCTCCCTTGCCCTGTCCTGCAATATGCAGATGATACCCTTATCCTTTGTCGCGCCGACATTCCCTCCGTCACCCTTCTCAAAAAAACTCTCGATGCCTTTGCCCTCGCGACCGGGCTTGCTATTAATTTCCATAAGTCTGGGTTCATTCCCATGCATTGCGCCCCCGAGCTGTCAACAGAAATGGCTTCGATCCTCGGATGCCCTATCTCCACCTTTCCCCAACCCTACCTCGGTCTCCCTCTCTCCCCTCTCAAACTCCCCATCTCTGCTTACGACCCCCTCATAAGGTCTTTTGACCGCTATTTGTCCGGTGGCGCGCTCTTCTCCTTTCCTCAGGTGGTAGGCTTGTCCTCTGCAACGTGGTCCTTAATAACGTTGCCACTTATTTTATGTGCTCCTATATGCTGCCCCCTGGAGTGATTGAGCAAATTGATCGTCGGCGTCGTGCTTTCTTTTGGACTGGCAAAGATACTTGCTCCGGTGCTCGCTGTTTAATTGCTTGGGACAAGGTGTGTGTTGATGTGCAGGAAGGTGGGCTCGGCATGCGCGACCTCCGGCGGCAAAATATGTGCCTTCTTCTCAACTTTGTGGATGCTCTTCATCGGCCCGGCTCCCCGCCCTGGAAGCTCTGGTTCCTCCGTCAGCTCAGGGGCGACGTTGGGGACCCCTGCTCGGCGCCTTCATTCCTCCAGACGATCATCCAGGCGGCGCTCCCGACCTACAGATCCATCACCCGGGTGCACCTTGGTGATGGGCGCACTACCTCTTTCTGGCAGGATCGGTGGCTCACAGGCGGTGCGCTCTGTTTCACCTACGAGGCGCTTTTCTCCCACTCGACGCGGCCCAATGCTTCCGTCGCTGCGGTCATGGAGGACGGCCTCGCGCTTCAGCCGAGGCTTTCTGCGGTGGCGGGCGCTCAGCTTGCCGACGTGCACGCTCTCCTGCGGGGTGTTCGCCTACTGGGAGTGCACGACCGTCGCCTCATGGCGTGGGGCGACGATGTTGCTTTCAGCTCGCGGGCTGCTTTCCGCGTCCTGTCGCCTCACGGCGTTCTGGACCAGGTCTCCATCGACATTTGGGGCTCCCGGCTCCCTAGCAAAATCAAGATTTTTGCTCGGCTCCTGGTTGGTGATCGGCTTAGCACCCGGGCTAACCTGTACGCCAAAAACTGCGCTCCTTCATCTTCGTGTGCATCCTGCCAGGCGGAGGAGACGACGGACCATCTCTTCGCGGCCTGTCCTCGTGTGGCGCCGGTCTGGGCCGGTCTCGGCCTGGGCCCCTTTCTCTCCGTTGGGGAGATTCTCTCCACAACGCCCGCGGCGCAGGTCGACAGTGCTGCCTGGCCGGATGGCCTCTTCATTCTGCTCTGGAATGTGTGGAAAGCCAGGAACAATGTGGTCTTCAACTCCATCAGTTGCGGGGCTGGCGACGTGCTCCGGCGCGCGGCCGATGATACGCTCCTGTGGTCCAACCGTTTTGAGACTGGACCGAGGGAACAACTCCTCCTGTTCCGCTCCTTCCTTCTCTCGGGCGCTTAGATTTCCTCTCTCTCTTTTTTTGTTTTTTGCCTCTTTATCTTGTTGTTTTTTATCTCCTCGATGGAAAACACTGTATGACGCCTCGTCGTTTCGAGTAATATAACAACCGGTGGAGCTCCCGCTCCCCCGTCATTCTCGAAAAAAAAAAATCAGCAGCCGCTGCAGATCCGGCAGCCCCCTTCCCATCGTGGCCTCCTCCAGTCATCTCCGTCCCTTATGCTCACGCCGGAGCTCCTCCGCCTGAGGATAACCACGCCGACGACCACCCTGTGTCACCTCTACCTCACTTAGGTCAGGCCATGCCCCGTCATCTCCGGCCGCCGCTCATCGCCCTCCACTTCGAGAGTTCAGGAAAAAATGGAACCGGTATGTTGAAAGTCACTTGGTGGTGGCAACCCGGTGTAATTCGCCTCAACTCCAACTTCTTCGTTTTCACGGATCTGGGAAAGACCAGCTTCCCCCACTTCTCCTTTTTTACACTAGATAGGTAGCCAGCTTCTCGATTCCAGCTTCTTGGAGCCAGAGCGTTCGGCTCAGTTTCATGTGTGGAGTTGACAAAGTTGGGAGTTGGAGCGTTGCCAAACAGGTGTGTCTTAGTTATGTAGAGGCCGGGTGTAATGCTTAAATCTTTTAAGTAATAAAACACCCTTTTTCGAAAACAAAATGAATTTGTTGAGGCCATAGCTTAGGCATTGCCCATCCCCATCGCATCTATAAATTGATAGCAAACAGGCAGGTAAAGTCAGATCATCTAAATAGATATAAGAGATGATTTAATAAATTTATGAAGTCTGTTATTTCAGAAAAAATGTGTAAAAAAACTAGTACTCCTCCAGTCTCAGCCCAAAGGACAGGCAAATCGAAGAAACCCAGCCGATGACAAAGTCCACCTAACGACATCCCGGTATTAGAGCATATCCACTCGTTCGGCCCCCCAGCGCACCCGACGATTATGGTTTGGCCCAAGCGCCGGCGCTTTTTTGGCTCTGGGGGCAATCTAGTTCCCAGCTGTGCCCCCAGGTTTCGGCCCCAAGACACGCATAAATTCAAACTTGCCATTTCCCTCTACCCAAAAAAGCGCCAGAAGTTCGGCGATCAACGACTGCCACAAAGTTCAGCGGTCACCATGCCACAGTTTGGCGATCAAACCCATACTTGAAAGTTCGGCATTCAAAAGGAAGGACGTGTAGGTAATGCATCAAACAACGGCGGGCTCCTCCGGCGTCGGACTGGCGGTCATAGGCATGCTCGGCGTCGGTATGGCTTCTGTGCTCTACCTGGTCGAGGTCAGCGTGGCTTCTGTGCTGGGTGTCATGGCGGCATCATCACTCGGGCTTGGTGGTGGCATTGGGGTCGTCGTGGGAGTTGGCGCTGTCGTAGACAACATCTGGTTCAAGATGAGGCCGCGCTCCGCCAGGTACCACGCCTTGACCTGCTCGTCCATTGTCGACATGTCCGCCCCCATCAAGAACACCAGGTAGGTGTTCCTCTTCTTCGCGGTGACGTTTATCCGGAGTAGGTCGAGCTTGACGGCATTGTTCGTCATCAACGCCGACCACCGCGCCTCGGATTTCTCTTTCCTCTGGGCGGCGTGGTTCTTGGCGTCGGTGATGCACTGTTCGATGGACACGTGCGGCCGCTCGGCAGACGGTGTGGTGTCCTTCGCCGTCTTGGCTCGTTTGTTGCTGTCAGGGCGCCCATCCGCCGCCCCCGTATGGGCGCGTCCGGCTTGTATGTCTCCTTGGCCTTGGCGAGGGTGCGTTGAACATCCGCCCACTTCTCGCACTTCTCGATCCGGGTGAACACGTGGAGGTACTTGAACTCTTGGTCGTTGCTGCTGTCCTGGCGGTACATGGTGAACATCCGAACCATCTGTGCTGAGGAACAAGTGTCGGTGATGTACACGGCGAAAAGAAGTGAGAGCCAGCGTCTGTGCATACCTGGCCCTCGATGTTGGCGCCGCTTTCCAGGCGAGTTGCAATCTCCTCAACGATCCCATGCCATTTGTTGTAGGCCGTTTGGATGATCGCCCAATGGTTCGACATGGCCTTCGAGTCGCGCTACATGTGGATGGTGGAGAAGTAGGGGTCGACCAGCTTGCGCTCATCGAACACCGACTTGATGTGCGTCCAATATGTGTCGGCGTTCTGGTTCGTGCCGGTGATAGAGTCGAGGCAGACTGTCTTCCATGCTTCGGCGAGGCACTCGTCTTCTTTGGACGTCCACTTGACGCGTGGGTCGCCCGTCCTGGCCCCCCGCTTCTTCTTTTTCCCTTTCCTTGCTGGCACGGGCGCATACTCCTCCTCCTCCTCGCCGTAGACGAGATCGTCATCCATTATTCGGCAGCATGGTGGGATGGCGGGGAGAGGGAGGAGAATGGCCGGAGAAGAGGGGCAGAAGGGGGAAAATGGAGGTGAAAACTGGGGGATCGGTGGGGAAAGGCATGTCTCTCGCTGACAGACCGGACCCACGCGCCTTTTGGCTTCGGTCGGCGCCCCCAAGCACCCCCCAGGGGCTTGGGTTCGGCTCGGGTTCGCCGGCTATTATTTCGGCCCTAACCGGCGATAAACAGGGTCCTCGGGACGCGAATGGGCTGATTTTTCGGCGTCGGTGCTAAAAAAAGAGCCCTGGGGGCATGTTGGGGGCGAGAGGAGATGCTCTTAGAACCAAAGGCATGGACAACTGGCATCATCATATCACATTATCTTGCGTTGATGTGGCCTCCATCCTCTCCAGGCAGTGAACATTTCACTTGCCAAGTTGTAGGGCATCTTCAACGGCAACCCGTAAAAAATCTTCCGCATCTGTCCGCGAACAGGGGGATCAGTCCACTAACACAGATGTGGGAGGCAGCCATCCAGTGTTAGCCGCATAGGTTTACACAACAACTCAAACCAAACAGACCAAATTTGTGCAAACAAGGTCGGATTTCATGCAAACATGACAGATTTCATATAAAAAGGCGGATTTTCATATAAACATAACGGATTTCAGTACATTTATATCAACGGTGTTAGTCCGGCTTTGATGGTATAATAATACCTAATCTATATTGCCGCCCGCGGATCCCTTTGTCTTTCTCATGTCCGACAGCCTGATCACCAGACTGCCGGGAGCTCCAGAGGCATATGCTTCATCGCAAAGGACGACTCGCTTCCCCGCCACTCATCGGAGTGGAACCCCCCACTGATGCTTCAGCGGAAGGGGAAGGCGGCGCCTCCGCTTCCGTGAAGCCCATGTGGGATCGATGGAGGTCCTCGAAAGAGAAGAACCGTGCAAGACACGGTTGTGTACGCCGGTGTCGCCTAGGCGGTGGCCTTCGTGGGACCCAAGCGGCGGTGGACTCCCATGTTCTACTTGTCCTCGGTGATGGCGGCGGATGCGGAGGCGCTGGCCACCGACTCACCACTCTCTGTGCACCTTGCTTCTGCCTCTTTTTCTGCATGGCGCGATCGCAGGCACGGGAGGCGTGTTCGCATGCACGAGAGGCACGGTCACAGGCACGGGAGGCGTGGTCACAGATGCGGGAGGCGCGGTCGTCGACTGCAGCGATGACGCCCGTGCCGCCGTGCTCCTCGTTGTGCCGGCGTCGAGCAACTGGCCACTCCTCATCGAGTGGGCCTGGAGCGGCGAGTTGCTGAACCACGCGGCGGCTTGGGACCGCAACTTGCTCCGTTGGGTGAGGCGCGGGAGGTGAAGCAGCGACCTGCCTCACTTGTATCCGGCCAGCTCGGCGGGCCATCCAACTGGCTTATATGCCGGAGAACTGCTCTTCGGAAGCCACCAGAAGAGTGCTGGAGGAGGAGATTGGTGGAGCGCCGGAGGGGTGTGGTTCTTACCTGGCGTTTGTCGTCGTTTAAATAGAGGGCGGGTAGTAGGAGCTCGGTCGGTGTTGCATTTAATGTCGGCCCGCCCATTAACGGATGTGTGGCCGAAGTAGGTTTTTCAGCTTCCACGCGGGGTTAATGGGGGAGTAACGGAGTATGACTGCGGTGAGGAGGCATGGTCAGCCGGACGTTCAGCGGGCGGTGCCCTCGGCCGGCGTGTCGCATCAATGGCGGAGGCAGTGAGAGGTCGCGTCTGCCCTGAGCCGTCTTCAATGCGGAGCGGTGCGATGTACAATGGCATGAATGCGGGCAGTTGGTGTTGGGCGGGAGCGCGCACGGGAGGGGGGGGGCAAGACGGTCAGAAGGGGGCTTGGGAGCGGTCCGGACTCCTGCAACCCCCCCCCCCCTTTTGTCTCCAGTTTGCGGAAGAAATCACGTCCGAACTGCTCCGTGGACCGATACAAGTCAGCGTTGGATGTCTTTCGTGGTTCAGCCAACCCGGCCCAAATGGTTGCGGGAGGTTTACAGATCCGCCTTGAAGATGCCCTTACCCCCATTGCAGCAGCCTTTCAGTTGGCCCCTTTGACAGTAAGTTCATGACACACACTTAGGTTAATTACGTACCACCAAGAAACCAAAACGATCGATCTCGATCTCATGGGTGACTTGTGGCTAGCTAAATGGTCATTATGAGGGATGGTTTTCTCCAATCTTAATGGAAGTAGATAAGTAGGGTGCATTAGTTGAGGATTCTGCCATTACGATGACAAGTGTCCCATACTCCTATTGCGTTGACTCGTATGATTTTTTGCTACGACAGTTGCAACCTACCTGGACAAACATGCGTTCTATACTTCTATTGTGCATTCATTCTAACCAGAGAAGTTAGAATTTTTGACTAATCAATATAAATTTCTGTACAGTTACTTCAAGAGTTTTGGGGTAACATTAGCTGCTAATACACAGGATTTCCCTAAATCTTACATCTTCTTTTTTGTGTGGGAATCCTTCATCTTTTTTTGTATGTGCTTCAAGCTAGAACTGATTGTGCAGTGATAAAATAATGCATACGTGTCTTGAACTCTGGATATACAACAACTTCGGAACATTTTGACATGCGCACCTGCTTTGTGGCATTTCCCAATTAGAGGGAGGATAATTGAGAGTTTCTGAAAGATCTTGCTGTTTGGATGACAGCTATACTTGAAGACTTTGAGTGTTATGCGAAGTCTTCCTATTCAATTTATAACTTTGCTTAAGACCTCATCCTATATTGGACTTGGGTAGTAGTACCAACTGCTGGCCGGTTAAGGTATCATATCCGCAGCGCAACAGCCAGGGGAAACCTGATGCGTGGAAGTATACTGGTTCGAACGTTTGTTGAGCATCGGCATCAAGAGCGGTCGAGTCAACTGCACATCTGTCAAAACAAGCATCGTTTGTGATCTTATCTGATAAGTAACTAAGCTATTTAATTCCATCATCATGCCTGTTCAGACGGCTGCGAGATTTGAATACCAGACATCGTGTTCCCCGCGCGAAACCGCGCCTGGCTATCTCGAGATTAAATTTTTAGTCGATGACGCCATTTGATCAGTCTTGTTCCTTTAGTACTTGCTGTGAAACAAGTCTTGTTGCGTCTTGTAATATCGTACAAAAGCATGTTGAGCAGGACGAGGAAGTTACGTGATGCTTTCGGAAATAAAAAAAAGGGTGGTACGCGGTTTCCATGTTCGTAGGTTGGGCACGCGGATCTCATTGCCGTTGATTGCTTAACCTTCTAGTACGTCTAGCTGGGTTGATTAGACTAAATTTGGTGGTGTTTAGAATGATTTTTTTTAGAAACATGTATCTAGACGTGCTAGATACAGCCGACGCTCTCATATATAGGCACAAATACCCTATGAAAGAATGCACACACACTCTAGTCCTCCGAAGGCAAGACTGAGGCGACAAATTTTGAGATTGACCAAGTCAATATCTACCTTGCAGTCGACGGGAACGTCGTCTCTCACTGAACGAACATCGTTGAAAATCTAAATAAATTCAGAAAAATATGAGCACCCGTGCCAAAGCAGGATTTGAACCTACATGAACTGATTCCACCACAAAAAACTTAGCCATCCGAGTTATGTTCAGTTTGTCGTGCTCGGATCGATCTTATTGTAGTAGAAGAAAAAATAAGTTCAAAATGGTTGAAAATTTTCTTAGAAAAGAAGCACTTTTATGCACCTTTTAATTAATATGGACCGTCTTTCCCCCCAAATAAATAAATTAATTAATATGACCGTCTATTTTCTGAAATCTAAGGGTAGGAATTGACCTATAGTGTTGTTTGACGTGAACACTGTACGTATCTAAGGAAATTTTCTTCCCTTCTACAGATGCCCAAGAGGCCGTGAACTCTGGAAGTACATGTCGGAAGTATGGCACCTATCGGTTGTGGATCAGGTCAAGCATACTGGGAAGGAATGGCTATGTCATATATTGGAACCCCTATTTGTGATTGAGAGAAGCAGGCTGCTCATGACTCTATGGCGTTGTTCGTTCATACGGAATGAGATGGTTCATCTAAAGAAGCCACCCCCACTTGAAGTTTCCAAGAAAATCCTCGTCAGTTATCTTGAGTCGTTAGTTGCTATTAAGGTGAATTCAAATTTTGACCCACTGAAAGGAAAAACGGTTATTTCTTATGATCATTTGCTACACAAAAGACCGAATCGGAATGTGGAACCCTCGCCTCCTTGGGCTCCCCCGCGGCTGGTTGGGTCAAATTAAATTCAGATGGATCATATGTTGTGGATTGTGCAGGAGCAGGTATGGTACTGCGAGACTCTGAAGGTAGTATCATCTTTTCTTCTTGCAGGAAGTTATTCTCGTGTCGTGAAGCATTAGAGGAAGAATTGTGTGCCTGCATGAAAGGATTATCATTGGCAATCCACAGGAGTGATCTCCCGGTTATTATTGAGCTGGACTCATCAGTTGCAGTTAAGATGATTCAAGGTCGAGAACACGATAGATCGATTTATGCTTCTTTAATTAAAGAGAAAATTGTATTACTCATGTTAGCCCACTAGTAGAAAAACACCTAATAGTCCCGGTTCGTAAGGACCTTTAGTCCCGGTTCATGAACCGGGACTAATGGGTCGTTACTAATACCTCCATCCATTAGTCCCGGTTCAAACACGAACCGGGACCAATGTGCCTCCACGTGGCCCTGTGCGCCGAGCCCAGTTAGGGGGCCTTTGGTCCCGGTTGGTGGCACCAACCGGGACCAAAAGTCCATATTTTTTTAGAAAAGTGGCTGCTTTAGGGGTTTTGGGTGTTATTTTTAGGTTGTTATTAGCTAGCTAATAGAGAGAAGTGTCCTCTCTTATATCTTCGTCCTTGGTTTACCAACGCTGCTGCTATATATGTTCATTTCACCCGCTGATATAATAAATCATGCATGCTCGCATCATACATCATCATATATAATAACAAGTCCTACTAATCATGCATCATCATACAATTTATACTCGTTATTAATAATAAGTCATACGACCATCATCCTCATAGTCATCGAACCCAACCTTACATAATTGTTCTTAGCACATGATCATCAGTATCAGGTAGGACATGACCTAAACACCCTTAAGGTAAAATAGCATAAAACAATATAGACCCTGACTCTCCATTATGAAGAATGGCGATCATCCTGTCTCCAATTTTTGCCCTTCGCTGATTGTTGCTTCCAAGAAGCTCCTTACGACTGTCCATACATTTTTTTCATTCTTTGATTGTCATGTCTCCACTTCTTTTAGAAACCCGGTATGGACAGTTCAGATTCATAGGAAGATCTGATTGTATGTTCAAAACATGAAGGCTACCGTGTGTATGCATCAGATGAGGCACACAATCATTCGGGATTATCTGTTGAAAAACATAGTAATAACTTCGTAGTTAGCAATGATGTACTAGTTTTAGAAGTGTGCAAAAAGATGCACGGATGTCGTAATAGTAAAAAATCTTACCAGGGTATCTCCATGGTAGTTACCGTAGTTCAACACGTGCACTAGTGGCACGTATTGACCATAATGTTGAGGAGTTTGATTGTAGATATTGTAATTCTCAAGATCAGTACAAAATGCGACCAGATGATTTTTCTCCTGATAAGTTAGTTCGGAGCCTTCGGTGTAGTAGGTTCTGTCTACCATCTTCCGCACATTCTTTGAAGAATGAAAATAAGCTGTCAATCGAAATGAGTTGTCAACTATTTTGAAATAAACAATATAAATTACTTAATAACTATGTTAAGCTCACATGGGGGAAGAATTGGAGGTGTATCCACAAGGACAAAAATGGAAGGTCTCTCTTGCGCGATTGTAGGATCACCAAGATCCATGGTGACAAGCATACCCTCATCAAAACCATACATCTTGCAAAGTGCTTTCCAGTTTTTGCAACCAAAATGGGTTACACTCTGAGCATTGTACAACTTTACTTGAAAATCCACACCATGATGGGTACTTAGGATAATTTTTTTGGTTTCCATACTTGTTGGAAATATGCCCTAGAGGCAATAATAAAAGCATTATTATTATATTTCCTTGTTCATGATAATTGTCTTTATTCATGCTATAATTGTGTTATCCGGAAATCGTAATACATGTGTGAATAACAGACACCAACATGTCCCTAGTGAGCCTCTAGTTGACTAGCTCGTTGATCAACAGATAGTCATGGTTTCCTGACTATGGACACTGGATGTCATTGATAACGAGATCACATCATTGGGAGAATGATGTGATGGACAAGACCCAATCCTAAACATAGCACAAGATCGTATAGTTCGTTTGCTAGAGTTTTCCAATGTCAAAGTATCTTTTCCTTAGACCATGAGATCGTGTAACTCCCGGATACCGTAGGAGTGCTTTGGGTATGCCAAATGTCACAACGTAACTGGGTGACTATAAAAGGTAGACTACGGGTATCTCCGAAAGTGTCTGTTGGGTGACATGGATCAAGACTGGGATTTGTCACTCCGTATGACGGAGAGGTATCACTGGGCCCACTCGGTAATGCATCATCATAATGAGCTCAGAGTGACCAAGTGTCTGGTCATGGGATCATGCATTACGGTACGAGTAAAGTGACTTGCCGGTAACGAGATTGAACGAGGTATTGGGATACCGACGATCGAATCTCGGGCAAGTAACATATCGATAGACAAAGGGAATAGCGTACGGGATTGATTAAATCCTCGACATCGTGGTTCATCCGATGAGATCATCGTGGAGCATGTGGGAGCCAACATGGGTATCCAGATCCCGCTGTTGGTTATTGACCGGAGAGTCGTCTCGGTCATGTCTGCTTATCTCCCGAACCCGTAGGGTCTACACACTTAAGGTTCAGTGACGCTAGGGTTATGAAGATATGTATATGCAGAAACCCGAATGTTGTTCGGAGTCCCGGATGAGATCCCGGACGTCACGAGGAGTTCCGGAATGGTCCGGAGGTAAAGAATTATATATAGGAAGTGCTATTTCGGGCATCGGGACAAGTTTCGGGGTTATCGGTATTGTACCGGGACCACCGGAAGGGTCCCGGGGGTCCACCGGGTGGGGCCACCTGTCCCGGGGGGCCACATGGGCTGTAGGGGGTGCGCCTTGGCCTAGATGGGCCAAGGGCACCAGCCCCTATAGGCCCATGCGCCTAGGGTTTCCACCATGGAAGAGTCCATGTGGTGGAAGGCACCCCTAGGTGCCTTGGGGGGGAGGGAAACCTCCCCTTGGCCGCCGCCCCCCCTAGTAGATGCCATCTACTAGGGCCGGTGCCCCCCCTTGGCACCCCTATATATAGTGGGGGGGGGGAGAGGAGGGATTTCATACCAGCCCCTGGCGCCTCCATCCCCCCCCCCCCGTTACGTCTCTCCCTCGTAGTCTCGGCGAAGCCCTGCTGCTGTGACGTCCTGCATCCACCACCACGCCGTCGTGCTGCTGGATCTTCATCAACCTCTCCTCCCCCCTTGCTGTATCAAGAAGGAGGAGACGTCTTCCGTCCCGTACGTGTGTTGAACGCGGAGGTGCCGTCCGTTCGGCGCTGGTCATCGGTGATTTGGATCACGTCGAGTACGACTACATCATCACCGTTCTTTTGAACGCTTCCGTGCACGATCTACAAAGGTATGTAGATGCATCTAATCACTCGTTGCTAGATGAACTCCTAGATGATCTTGGTGAAACGAGTAGGAAAATTTTTGTTTTCTGCAACGTTCCCCAACAGTGGCATCATGAGCTAGGTCTATGCGTAGTTCTTCTTGCGCGAGTAGAACACAATTTGTTGTGGGCGTAGATTTGTCAACTTTCTTGCCGTTACTAGTCCTTTCTTGCTTTAGCGGTATTGTGGGATGAAGCGGCCCGGACCAACCTTACACGTACGCTTACGTGAGACCGGTTCCACCGACTAACATGCACTAGTTGCATAAGGTGGCTGGCGGGTGTCTGTCTCTCCTACTTTAGTTGGAGCGAAGTCGATGAACAGGGTCCTTATGAAGGGTAAATAGAAGTTGACAAATCACGTTGTGGCTTTAACGTAGGTAAGAAAACGTTCTTGCTAGAACCCTAATTCAGCCACGTAAAACTTGCAACAACAATTAGAGGACGTCTAACTTGTTTTTGCAGCAAGTGGTTTGTGATATGATATGGCCAAAGTTGTGATGAATGATGAATGATCTATATGTGATGTATGAGATGTTCATGCTATTGTAATAGGATTCACGACTTGCATGTCGATGAGTATGACAACCGGCAGGAGCCATAGGAGTTGTCTTTATTCTTTTATATGACCTGCGTGTCATCAAGAAACGCCATGTAAATTACTTTACTTTATTGCTAAACGCGTTAGCCATAGTAGTAGAAGTAATAGTTGGCGAGCAACTTCATGGAGACACGATGATGGAGATCATGATGATGGAGATCATGGTGTCAAGCCGGTGACAAGATGATCATGGAGCCCCAAGATGGAGATCAAAGGAGCTATGTGATAATGGCCATATCATGTCACGTTTATTATTTGATTGCATGTGATGTTTATCATGTTTTGCATCTTGTTTACTTAGAACGACGGTAGTAAATAAGATGATCCCTCACAATAATTTCAAGAAGTGTTCCCCCTAACTGTGCACCGTTGCGACAGTTCGCTGTTTCAAAACACCACGTGATGATCGGGTGTTTTATTCAGACGTTCACATACAACGGGTGTAAGACAGATTTACACATGCAAACACTTAGGTTGACTTGACGAGCCTAGCATGTACAGACATGGCCTCGGAACACGGAAGACCGAAAGGTCGATCATGAGTCGTATAGAAGATACGATCAACATGAAGATGTTCACCGATGTTGACTAGTCCGTCTCACGTGATGATCGGACACGGTCTAGTTAAACTCGGATCATGTAATACTTAGATGACTGGAGGGATGTCTAATCTAAGTGGGAGTTCATTAATAATTTGATTAGTTGAACTTAATTATCATGAACTTAGTCTAAATATTTTACAATATGTCTTGTAGATCAAATGGCCAACGTAGTCCTCAACTTCAACGCGTTCCTAGAGAAAACTAAGCTGAAAGACGATGGCAGCAACTATACGGACTGGGTCCGGAACCTGAGGATCATCCTCATAGCTGCCAAGAAAGATTATGTCCTACAAGCACCGCTTGGTGACGCACCCGTTCTCCCTGCAGAACAAGACGTTATGAACGCTTGGCAGGCACGTTCCGATGACTACTCCCTCGTTCAGTGCGGCATGCTTTACAGCCTAGAGCCGGGGCTCCAAAAGCGTTTTGAGAGACATGGAGCATATGAGATGTTCGAAGAGCTGAAAATGGTTTTCCAAGCTCATGCCCGGGTCGAGAGATATGAAGTCTCCGACAAATTCTTCAGCTGTAAGATGGAGGAAAACAGTTCTGTCAGTGAGCACATACTCACTATGTCTGGGTTGCATAACCGCTTGACTCAGCTGGGAGTTAATCTCCCGGATGATGCGGTCATTGACAGAATCCTCCAGTCGCTTCCACCAAGCTACAAGAGCTTTGTGATGAACTTCAATATGCAGGGGATGGAAAAGACCATTCCTGAAGTATTTGCTATGCTGAAATCAGCAGAGGTAGAAGTCAGGAAGGAACATCAAGTGTTGATGGTCAATAAAACCACTAAGTTCAAGAAAGGCAAGGGTAAAAAGAACTTCAAGAAGGACGGCAAGGAGGTTGCCGCGCCCGGCAAGCAAAGCTGCCGGGAAGAGGCCAAAGAATGGACCCAAGCCCGAGACTGAGTGCTTTTATTGCAAGGGAAGCGGTCACTGGAAGCGGAACTGCCCTAAGTACTTAGCGGATAAGAAGGCCGGCAAAACAAAAGGTATATGTGATATACATGTAATTGATGTGTACCTTACTAGTGCCCGTAGTAGCTCCTGGGTATTTGATACTGGTGCAGTTGCTCACATTTGTAACTCAAAGCAGGGGCTGCGGAATAAGCGGAAACTGGCAAAGGACGAGGTGACGATGCACGTTGGGAATGGTTCCAAGGTCAATGTGATCGCCGTCGGCACGCTACCTCTGCATCTCCCTTCGGGATTAGTTTTAAACCTTAATAATTGTTATTTAGTGCCAGCTTTGAGCATGAACATTGTATCGGGATCTCGTTTAATTCGAGATGGCTACTCTTTTAAATCTGAGAATAATGGTTGTTCCATTTTTATGAGGGATATGTTTTATGGTCATGCTCCTATGGTGAATGGTTTATTCTTAATGAATCTCGAACGTGATGCTACACATGTTCATAATGTGAGTACCAAAAGAAGTAAGGTTGATAATGATAGTCCCACATACTTGTGGCACTGCCGCCTTGGTCACATAGGTGTCAAACGCATGAAGAAGCTCCATGCTGATGGACTTTTAGAGTCTCTTGATTATGAGTCATTTGACACGTGCGAACCATGCCTTATGGGTAAAATGACCAAGACTCCGTTCTCAGGAACAATGGAGTGAGCAACCGACTTATTGGAAATCATACATACTGATGTGTGCGGTCCGATGAGTGTTGAGGCTCGCGGTGGCTATCGTTATGTTCTCACCCTCACTGATGATTTAAGTAGGTATGGGTATATCTACTTAATGAAACACAAGTCTGAAACCTTTGAAAAAGTTCAAGGAATTTCAGAGTGAGGTTGAAAATCAACGTGACAGGAAAATCAAGTTTCTACGATCAGATCGTGGAGGAGAATACTTGAGTCACGAGTTTGGCACACACTTAAGAAAATGTGGAATAGTTTCACAACTCACGCCGCCTGGAACACCTCAGCGTAATGGTGTGTCCGAACGTCGTAATCGCACTCTGTTAGATATGGTGCGATCTATGATGTCTCTTACCGATTTACCGCTTTCCTTTTGGGGCTATGCTTTAGAGACTGCCGCATTCACTTTAAATAGGGCTCCGTCGAAATCCGTTGAGACGACACCGTATGAATTATGGTTTGGGAAGAAACCTAAGCTGTCGTTTCTAAAAGTTTGGGGATGCGATGCTTATGTCAAGAAACTTCAACCTGAAAAGCTCGAACCCAAGTCGGAAAAATGCGTCTTCATAGGATACCCAAAAGAAACTATTGGGTACACCTTCTACCTCAGATCCGAAGGCAAGATCTTTGTTGCCAAGAATGGGTCCTTTCTGGAGAAAGAGTTTCTCTCGAAAGAAGTAAGTGGGAGGAAAGTAGAGCTTGATGAAGTATTACCTCTTGAACCGGAAAATGGCGCAACTCAAGAAAATGTTCCTGAGGTGCCTGCACCGACTAGAGAGGAAGTTAATGACAATGATCAAGATACTTCTGATCAAGCCCCTACTGAAATTCGAAGGTCCACAAGGACACGTTCCGCACCAGAGTGGTACGGCAACCCTGTCTTGGAAATCATGCTGTTAGACAATGGTGAACCTTCGAACTATGAAGAAGCGATGGCGGGCCCGGATTCCGACAAATGGCTAGAAGCCATGAAATCCGAGATAGGATCCATGTATGAAAACAAAGTATGGACTTTGGCTGACTTGCCCGTTGAGCGGCGAGCCATAGAAAATAAATGGATCTTTAAGAGGAAGACAGACGCGGATGGTAATGTGACCATCTATAAAGCTCGGCTTGTCGCTAAGGGTTATCGACAAGTTCAAGGGGTTGACTACGATGAGACTTTCTCACCGGTAGCGAAGCTGAAGTCCGTCCGAATCATGTTAGCAATTGCCGCATTCTACGATTATGAAATATGGCAAATGGACGTCAAAACGGCATTCCTTAATGGTTTCCTTAAGGAAGAATTGTATATGATGCAGCCGGAAGGTTTTGTCGATCCTAAGAATGCTGACAAAGTGTGCAAGCTCCAACGCTCGATTTATGGGCTGGTGCAAGCATCTCGGAGTTGGAACATTCGCTTTGATGAGATGATCAAAGCGTTTGGGTTTACACAGACTTATGGAGAAGCCTGCGTTTACAAGAAAGTGAGTGGGAGCTCTGTAGCATTTCTCATATTATATGTAGATGACATACTGTTGATGGGAAATGATATAGAACTCTTGGACAGCATCAAGGCCTACTTGAATAAAAGTTTTTCAATGAAGGACCTTGGAGAAGCTGCTTATATATTAGGCATCAAAATCTATAGAGATAGATCGAGACGCCTCATAGGTCTTTCACAAAGCACATACCTTGATAAGATATTGAAGAAGTTCAATATGGATCAATCCAAGAAGGGGTTCTTGCCTGTGTTACAAGGTATGAAATTGAGCTCAGCTCAATGTCCGACCACGGCAGAAGAGATAGAAGAGATGAGCGTCATCCCCTATGCCTCAGCCATAGGTTCTATTATGTATGCCATGCTGTGTACCAGACCTGATGTTAACCTTGCCGTCAGTTTGGTAGGAAGGTACCAAAGTAATCCCGGCAAGGAACACTGGACAGCGGTCAAGAATATCCTGAAGTACCTGAAAAGGACTAAGGAAATGTTTCTCGTTTATGGAGGTGACGAAGAGCTCGTCGTAAAGGGTTACGTCGACGCTAGCTTCGACACAGATCTGGATGACTCTAAGTCACAAACCGGATACGTGTATATTTTGAATGGTGGGGCAGTAAGCTGGTGCAGTTGCAAGCAAAGCGTCGTGGCGGGATCTACATGTGAAGCGGAGTACATGGCAGCCTCGGAGGCAGCACATGAAGCAATATGGGTGAAGGAGTTCATCACCGACCTAGGAGTCATACCCAATGCGTCGGGGCCGATCAAGCTCTTCTGTGACAACACTGGAGCTATTGCACTTGCCAAGGAGCCCAGGTTTCACAAGAAGACAAGGCACATCAAGCGTCGCTTCAACTCCATTCGTGAAAATGTTCAAGATGGAGACATAGAGATTTGTAAAGTACATACGGACCTGAATATAGCAGATCCGTTGACTAAACCTCTCCCTAGAGCAAAACATGATCAACACCAGAATTCCATGGGTGTTCGATTCATCACAATGTAACTAGATTATTGACTCTAGTGCAAGTGGGAGACTGTTGGAAATATGCCCTAGAGGCAATAATAAAAGCATTATTATTATATTTCCTTGTTCATGATAATTGTCTTTATTCATGCTATAATTGTGTTATCCGGAAATCGTAATACATGTGTGAATAACAGACACCAACATGTCCCTAGTGAGCCTCTAGTTGACTAGCTCGTTGATCAACAGATAGTCATGGTTTCCTGACTATGGACACTGGATGTCATTGATAACGAGATCACATCATTGGGAGAATGATGTGATGGACAAGACCCAATCCTAAACATAGCACAAGATCGTATAGTTCGTTTGCTAGAGTTTTCCAATGTCAAAGTATCTTTTCCTTAGACCATGAGATCGTGTAACTCCCGGATACCGTAGGAGTGCTTTGGGTATGCCAAACGTCACAACGTAACTGGGTGACTATAAAGGTAGACTACGGGTATCTCCGAAAGTGTCTGTTGGGTGACATGGATCAAGACTGGGATTTGTCACTCCGTATGACGGAGAGGTATCACTGGGCCCACTCGGTAATGCATCATCATAATGAGCTCAGAGTGACCAAGTGTCTGGTCACGGGATCATGCATTACGGTACGAGTAAAGTGACTTGCCGGTAACGAGATTGAACGAGGTATCGGGATACCGACGATCGAATCTCGGGCAAGTAACATATCGATAGACAAAGGGAATAGCGTACGGGATTGATTAAATCCTCGACATCGTGGTTCATCCGATGAGATCATCGTGGAGCATGTGGGAGCCAACATGGGTATCCAGATCCCGCTGTTGGTTATTGACCGGAGAGTCGTCTCGGTCATGTCTGCTTGTCTCCCGAACCCGTAGGGTCTACACACTTAAGGTTCGGTGACGCTAGGGTTATGAAGATATGTATATGCAGAAACCCGAATGTTGTTCGGAGTCCCGGATGAGATCCCGGACGTCATGAGGAGTTCCGGAATGGTCCGGAGGTAAAGAATTATATATAGGAAGTGCTATTTCGGGCATCGGGACAAGTTTCGGGGTTATCGGTATTGTACCGGGATCACCGGAAGGGTCCCGGGGGTCCATCGGGTGGGGCCACCTGTCCCGGGGGGCCACATGGGCTGTAGGGGGTGCGCCTTGGCCTAGATGGGCCAAGGGCACCAGCCCCTATAGGCCCATGCGCCTAGGGTTTCCACCATGGAAGAGTCCATGTGGTGGAAGGCACCCCTAGGTGCCTTGGGGGGGAGGGAAACCTCCCCTTGGCCGCCGCCCCCCCTAGTAGATGCCATCTACTAGGGCCGGCGCCCCCCCTTGGCACCCCTATATATAGTGGGGGGGAGAGGAGGGATTTCATACCAGCCCCTGGCGCCTCCATCCCCCCCCGTTACGTCTCTCCCTCGTAGTCTCGGCGAAGCCCTGCTGCTGTGACGCCCTGCATCCACCACCACGCCGTCGTGCTGCTGGATCTTCATCAACCTCTCCTCCCCCCTTGCTGGATCAAGAAGGAGGAGACGTCTCCCGTCCCGTACGTGTGTTGAACGCGGAGGTGCCGGCGCTGGTCATCGGTGATTTGGATCACGTCGAGTACGACTACATCATCACCGTTCTTTTGAACGCTTCCGTGCGCGATCTACAAAGGTATGTAGATGCATCTAATCACTCGTTGCTAGATGAACTCCTAGATGATCTTGGTGAAACGAGTAGGAAAATTCTTGTTTTCTGCAACGTTCCCCAACAATACTTTCATGGTCTTCAAAACACATCCTCTCCAAGACATAGCGTCTTGCAAAGCATGGGATAAGCTAGTCGAATTGGAAAATATGAAAAATACACGTTAAAATAGTTGAAGTCGTGCTTAATTACGAAAAAAACTATTGTGGTCGTTGCGTACCGTATGAACATCGAAGGTCTCCTCGAGTTTAATGCTGAAGCGCTGATCTTCGTCCAACTCAATGAACCTGTCGCACATACCTCGGTCGTCGTGGCACCAGTCACACTCCCCCGGGCGGTTTTCATCGTCCGAGTACGACATTCCGGCCTAAATTCATAATTCAAATATTAAATATATGTACTAAAAAACCTAAATTAGATCATTATTATTAATCACGGGTTGACTATCGGTGATGGTATGTAGCTCCTCCTTTCATTCCCGAGTGCATTATTACAACAAATTGTCTAGCACACGGGAATGAAGGAGAAGCTACCCCCACGACGGCGTGGATGATAGAGGGGGCTCCTAGATTTCTGCATGGAGTGCTCTTCAATTTTAGCATTCAAAGTAGGAGTACTTTTCCAATATGAGCATTCAATAAGCAAAACCAAATCGTTAAATAAAGTAGTATTCAAATTAGCATGCATTCAATTATAACCAAAAGTACATCATCTCTTGTGTCGAATACTCCTCGAATACTATCATACATATAGCATCGCTAATTAATATAGCTAGAACCGTAGCACCCACGGGTATCGTCGCATGCGGTGGACACCCAAAGATAAGGAACGATTACAGGATCATAGCTCTAGTGAGATCCCTGAAGAACCTGCCAGGTATTGTCGAACCTGCCCTCCAACGCAACCATGTAGCGATAGACGTGCTCGTCCTCCTCGCTGACATGGTGACGTACCACCTCCGCGGTGTCCGGAAGCCTCGGCACCGTCACTGGCCCACGCGACCGCCACCAAACAAGGATCGGGTCAACAAACGGGCTGCCTCCTCACCAACCTACGTCCCCCAGAAGATATCACCTCCCAATACCAGCCCGGCGGAGCCCAGTCCCGAACATGGCCCTGATCAAGCAGGCCTCAACCGCCGAGTCGACGACGACGAGGATGCGGGATAGGCATCGCCGACGTCGATGCGGGAACTACGTACTTCTATATATAGTTAAATAAAGTAGTTTTATTAATTAAATCAACTATCTAGTTCAACTACTAAGCACTTACTATAAATAAATAAAGTAGCACTTACTATAAATAAATAAAGTAGCACTTACTACAAACTACTTCTATATATAGTTAAATAAAGTAGTTTTATTAATTAAATCAACTATCTAGTTCAACTACTTAGCACTTACTATAAATAAATAAAGTAGTACTTACTAAAAACAAAGTAGCACTTACTATATAGTACTTACTAAAAATAAACTAGTATTTTTCTAACTAACTAATATTTTTCTAACTAATTATATTACCAAAAAAATCTAAATAAAATAGTAATTATATTTTTCTAACTAGCTAGTTCAATTATAGTACTTACTAACACAATCTAAATATCACCAAAAAATCTATTAACAATAATATCACCAAACATACTATGAACAAATTAATAGAAAAAAAATCTATTAACAGAAAAAAATCTAACACAATATGAACAAATTAATTACACCAAAAAATCTAAATAAAATAGTAATTATATTTTCTAACTAGCTAGTTCAATTATAGTACTTACTAACACAATCTAAATATCACCAAAAAATCTATTAACAATAATATCACCAAACATACTATGAACAAATTAAAATTAAGAAAAAAAATCTATTAACAGAAAAAAATCTAACACAATATGAACAAATTAATTACACCAAAAAAATCTATTAACAGAAAAAAAATCTAACACAATATGAACAAATTAATTACACAATCTAAATTAACATACTATGAACTACATATCTAAATTACTACACATCTAATCTAACAAAAAAATCTATAAATCTATAAACTACAAAAAAATCTAACAAAAATCATAAAAAGTTGCTCACGTCGAGGTCGAAGGCGACGACAAGGTGCAGCGCGGGGCGGTGACGGCGTCGGGGCAGCGACGTCGGGGCGGCAGGGCGGGGCGGGGCGGCGACGGCGTCGGGGCGGGGCGGGGCGAGGCGGCGACGGCGTCGGCGTCGGGGCGGGGCGGCGTTGGTGTCGGGCGGGGCGGTGACGGCAAGGTGGCGGCAGGCGACGGCGCGCGGCGTCAGTAGATCGAGGAGGAGGAGAGATCGAAGTGTTGATGCGTTTCTGAAATTTTCCTTATATAGCAAAGTCTTTGGTCCCGATTGGTGGCTCCAACCGGGACCAATGCACCCTTTAGTCCCGGTTGGTAGCACCAACTAGGACCACATGCCTCTTTTCAGCAGCCCAAAGGGCGGGAAGCAGAGGGCTTTGGTCCCGGTTGGTGCCACCAACCGGGACTAAAGGGTGGGCATTGGTCCCGGTTGGAGCCACAAACCGGGACCAATGGTCGTATGCTGGCACGGTGCGGCACGAAAATTTAGTCCCACCTCGCTAGCTGAGAGGGGCGCGCAGTTGTTTATAAGCCCCACTACCGCACCCCTCTCGAGCTCCTCTCCACTGCAGGCTTACGCGCCTACTTACTACTGCTTTGCCTGATGGGCCTATTGGGCCTCCTGCGGGCCTGAATCCTGGCCCATGGTGGGTTTCTAGTCGTATTCAGGCCATGGGGTCCCAGTAGGAGGCACTTTTTTTCTTTACTTATTGTTGCTATTTTTATTTTTTCCCTAGATTTTTTGTTTTGTTTTCTGCATTATTTAATTTCTTTTGTTTTTTGCTTTATTTTTTTAATTGTTTTTGCTTTTAGTTTCAGAACAATTTTAAACTTTCTGTTAGTGCCATTAGTTCTCAAATTTGAAAACACTTTTTTTGTTTTTTTGTTTTGTTTCGTGCTTTATTTATTTTATTTTGTTTCTACTTACAACAAAATACTTATTGTTGCTATTTTTATTTTTTTTCCCCAGATTTTTTATTTTGTTTTCTGCATTATTTTTTTTGCTTTATTTTTTAATTCTTTTTGATTTTAGTTTTAGAAAAATTATAAACTTTCTGTTAGTTCCATTAGTTTTCAAACTTGAATACACTTTTTTTGTTTTCTTTTTGCTTTATTTATTTTATTTTTTTCCAATTTTTTTGTTTTGTTTTCTGCATTATTTATTTTCTTTTGTTTTCTTCATTAAAGCATTTCAAATGAACTCTGAAAAAGTTGAAAGTTAAAAGTTGGCATGGTATCACGAGGGCCGAACCATAAGACATTAAAGCATTATGTGCCGGGACTAAAGAGGAGCATTGGTCCCGTTTGGAGCCACCAACCGGTACCAATGGACCCGTCTAATTATTTATTTATTTTCTGCAACTATTTTTTTAGTCCCACCTCGCCAAGCGAGAGGCACTCGCAGCTGTTTATAAGCCTTGAGTGCAGAAACGATGAAGAAGAGGCTCAATGCTTACCTGCACGTTGATTCGCTTCAAGCCTTGAGGAATAGGGTAGACTGCACGGAGCTATGTGCAGTGCAGTTTACATTATTCCAAAAGGCTCGAAGCGAATTAACTAGCATTGCGCCTCTTTTTTATTTTTAATGACTTATTACCACACAGAAATAAATAGAAAAAATAAATATAGCAGAAAAGAAAAAAAACTATATAAAAAACTACTCAGAAATAAATAGAAGAAAAAATAGTTGTGATTAACTTTACTAAAATCTTTTTTATTTTTAATGACTTATTACAACTCAGAAATAAATAGAAAAAAATAAATATAGCAGAAAAGAAAAAAAAACTATATAAAAACTACTCAGAAATGAGCATAGATGCACTTATAGAGAAAATTCAACCTAAATTCATAATAAATTTCTACTAACTTCAGAAAAATTCAGTATAAATTTAGGTCAAATTTCCTGTATAAGGGCATCTATTTTCATTTTAAGAGAAGCTCAACAAGGCAGAGAGGGAGGGGCTTATAAATCGGTGTGAGCCTCCTTCGGTTGGCAAGGTGGGACTAAACTCTGGCCGCAACGAGGACCAACACTTTAGTCCCGGTTGGTGGTATGAACCGGGACTAATGGGCGTCCTTTGGTCCCGGTTCATGCCTCCAACCGAGACCAATGGTGGTGGGCCAGGAGCCAGGCCCATTGGTCCCGGTCGTCCCACCAACCGGGACCAAAAGGTCCAGACGAACCGGGATCAATTGCACACGTGGCCCGGCCGGCCCCCGGGGCTCACGAACCGGGTCCAATTCCCTCATTGGTCCCGGTTCTGGATTGAACCGGGACTAATGGGCTGATCCGGCCTGGACCAATGCCCCCTTTTCTACTAGTGGCCGTTCACAAAATAAGGTTAGCGATAGTCTAACAAATTTTGCTCGTCTTGAGGATAGAACCATGACTTGGATCGGCTCTAGTCCCTCTATTGTGGTTGAGCTAGCCTCTGCTGATTGTAATCTGTCGGTGGTTGAGTAATACAAATTTTTCACTCGCAAAAAAATGCCGTATGCATCTATTCGAACATGAATGGCCTGAGAGCAAACTGGGAAAAAAAATATAGGATCGTCATTGCGTTGTATGATCCTCGGCAGCGAGCTCATCGATCTCTACATAGGGGTGGGGATTTCTACCACCATTTTGCTTGGGGTTGTTTAACCAGGCGCACATCGTGTATTCAATATTCATGTTTGGCAGCTGGAAGGACACGTCAATGACGAAGTTATGGACGACGGCGAATGAGACCGTCCTTAAAAAGGTGTACTTTCAACTTTATTCAAAAGTTAAAGTTTTTTATATTTGACCGTATTTATACAATAACACACTAACATTTTATGTCATCAGAAATAAGTAGCATTAAATTCATGATAAAATATATTTTAATCATATACCTATTTGATTTTACAAACATTGATATGTTTTTATACAGTCAGTCAAACTTTAAGATAGTATGACTCTTTAACAAAGTTGAAAGTACATTCTTTCAAGAATGAAGGGAGTACGCATCATCATGTCTGCATGATGAGCATACGGTCGTGTGTCGGAGAGGCCGAGCTTGCGAAGGAGAGCACCCACATGGGCGTCGTTGAAATTATTAAGTCAAGGCCATTAAAATTTGGATCCCAATACGGACCAAATGTCAGATTTGGATTGATCCTAGATCGAAAGAATCGTCCCCCTTGCAGGCCTAGTGCGAAACCTTGCAGGCCTTCCCGCCCAACAGCACGTGGTAAGTACAAAATGAGCCAAAAAAAAGTCACATCTTTAGCACCACAAGAAAAGGAAATTAATAATCTAAGAAAAATATGTATTTGACTTTTTTTGCGGAAACATATAAAAAATGCCGTCCTTTTAAAGCCAGGTTTCTTGCTACATGTAGCAGCAGTATTTGCACGTGAATTTGAGTATTAAAAAAAATCAAATTTTCATAAGATAAAAAAATTAAAAAACTGAAATTATGTTCAAATGGATTAGGTATAAAAATGCATTGCAAAAAAAGTAATTTTTCAACTGCCTTTGAGAATAAACAATAAGCTAGTGTGCATGTCTTTCTACAAAAAGTTTACTAAAAATTAAAAATATCTAAGTAGACAAAAAAAAAGTAGCCGCCATGGTTGTATGTGAAAATGGCATTGTAAAATGTTACAATTGCCATGCCTGAGAAAATAAAAATCATAACAACTATGTTTGAACCAAGAAGTTGCCATTGTTGCAACTAAGATGATGGCAATATTTTTAAGAACAATTGTGAACTCATGGAAAAGATATTTGCCATGGGATGTACAAGTAATTTGCCATGGAATATAAAACATAATGAGCATCATTATCATGTCGACTATTCCTTTTTATGTTTTGGATTTGTTGGGATAAACGCTAAAACGTAGATCTGATGAGGTAAATAATGAGTTGCTTCATTGATCCCTTCATCAAGTGGATAGTAGTAGCGACAAATGTTGTCGAGATGGTGGTTTCAGACTTACTGATGTATCTGTACTCCTAATGGAGCACTTGCTAGCCTGGTATGGTTTATTTTCGTCCGGTTTTTACGTCCCAACTCCCACCACCCCCTCCCATTGGTTTTCTTATTCATTGGTTTATTTTTCTCTCCACTCAGCACTTTACTAACAAAGAAAAGATCACCGATCTAACTTTCCTAACTTATCCAAATCAACTGATCTCTTTCATTAATTCAATTAACTTTAGAAATAATAGATTTTCAGAAAACAAATAACAGATTTAGGAAATTAAAAAGTAAACCATGACAAACAAATCTAAAATAATGAAGCGATACATTTTGGAAGTTCGTTTCCTAAATACTATGATTGTTCTACTAAAGGTACCGGTATTTCCAGAATAGGGCGTCACATAGGAAACGTAAAAATACAGTGCACGCACTGCAGAGGGGGATGGAACTAAGTGCACACTAGATGAGGGCATGCGCGAGATGGCGGCGTCATTCTACGAGAAACTTTTCAAATCCGAGGGATCGACTCATGCAGATGAAGTGTTGGACCTGTTTGACAATGTGGTAATGGAGGAGATGAATCAGAAGCTAACGACACCAATTACAAATGAGGAGATAGAGGCGGCCTTGTCCAGATGGGGCCGCCGAAAGCACCGGGGCTGGATGGACTTCCTGCGTTGTTCTATTAGAGGCACTGGCCTTTGGTTAGGGATGATTTGTGCGTAAAGGATTTTCTTCGAGGAGCGGCGACGCCAGACAAGTTTAACAACACGTTTATTGTTATGATCCCAAAAGTTAACTCATCGGAGTTACTTTCGCAATTCCGGCCAATAAGCCTTTGCAATGTGTTATACAAGATTGCCGCCAAAGTTCTTGCAAATAGGTTGAAGGTGATTTTACCCATACTTATCTCTGAAGAACAAAGTGCGTTTGTGCCGGGTAGGTTAATAACGGATAATGTCATTGTAGCATATGAATGTGTGCACGCACTCAGAGTGAGGAAAAGGAAAAAGCCTTTGTGTGCTGTCAAGTTGGACATGATGAAGGCCTACGATAGAGTGGAATGTTTTTTTTTGCAGAGGACTTTGGAGAGGTATGGCTTCGCGGCAGGCTAGATTGATATGATTATGAGATGTGTGACAGCAGCTCGCTTCTCGGTCAAGTTAAACGGGGGGTTTTCTCCGTTTTTTGTTCCCTCAAGGGGGCTCCGGCAGGGTGACCCCCTTTCTCCATACTTATTTCTCTTCTGTGCTGAAGGTTTTTCAGTTCTTCTGAGAAATGCCCAAAGAGAAAGTTTGATAAAGGGAGTTAGTTTTGGGAGCACTGGCCCCCATGTTACTTATTTGTTGTTTGCAGATGATAGTGTGGTGTTCCTTGAATGGACAACCCCTAACCTTAGAGCCCTTAAGAACATACTGAATACTTATGAGGCGGCATCGGGTCAGAAAGTAAACCTACAAAAATCTGTTATATTTTTTGGTAAGGGGTGTAAGGAGGAGGACAAGGAGCATTTGAAGCAAACCATAGGCATTGAGTCTGAAGCGTTGAGTGAAAAATATTTGGGGCTACCAACAGTTGTTGGCAAGTCCAAGGAGGGCTCTTTCAAATATGTGAGAGAAAGTTCAGCTGGGAAAGTTTCTGGATGGAAAGGGCAAGGACTATCTAAAAAAGCAAGAGAGGTGCTTATCAAATCAGGACTACAATCAACACCAACTTTTACCATGAGTTGCTTCCAGCTCTGGAAGAAGATGTGCCAGAACCTGACTACAATCTCTTCGAAATTCTGGTGGGGCGAAGCCAATGGTGAAAAGAAGGTGAATTGGATTGCGTGGGACAAGATGTGTCTGGCAAAGAGCGAGGGCAGTATTGGGTTCAGAAATTTTGAAGCCTTTAATCAAGCGTTACTAGCTAAACAAGCGTGGCGAATCCTCCAGGTCTCCTCTTCTCTGTGTGCTCGAGTTCTTAAGGCAAGGTATTTCAAGGATAATTGCATTATGTCTGCAACATGTCCTAGTGGAGCTTCATACACTTTTAGGAGTATCTTACATGGACGTGACTTGCTTAGAGAGGGGATGGTATGGAGGATAGGAGATGGATCATTGGTAAATATTTATCATGTCAACTGGATCCCGAGAAAAGGTAGCATGACCCCTTGGTCAGGTGTACATCCCAGGTACGACTCGGGTGAGTGATCTTCTAACTCAGGAGGGTGATGCTTGGGATCAAGCGAAGCTGCAGGAAATGTTTACTGTTTCAGATGCAAATGATATAAAACAAGTAACCATTGGGTGCCCAGGTGTTGGGGAACGTAGCAATTCAAAAAAATCCTACGATCACGTAACATCTATCTAAGAGATGCATAGCAATGAGAGGGAGAGTGTGTCCATGTACCCTCCTAGACCGAAAGCAGAAGCGTTTAGTAACGCGGTTGATGTAGTCGAACGTCTTCACGATCCAACTGATCCAAGTACCGAACATACGGCACCTCTGTGTTCAGCACATGTTCAACACGATGACGTCCCTCGAGCTCTTGATCCAGTTGAGGACGAGGGAGGGTTCCATAAACACGACGGCGTGGCGACGGTGTTGATGATGTTACCGGCACAGGGTTTCGCTTAAGCACTACGATGATATGACCGAGGTGAGTAACTGTGGAGGGAGGCACCGCACACGATTAAGAGAACTTGATGTGCCTTGGGGTGCCCCCTTGCCCCTGTATATAAAGGAGGAGAGGGGGAGGCCAGCCGGCCCTTGCAGGGCGTGCCAGGAGAAGGGAGTCCTACTAGGACTCCAAGTCCTAGTAGGATTCCACCTGGTGGAAGAGGGGAAGGAAGGGAGAGGGAGAGGGAGAGGAAAAGGGGGGCCGCGCCCCCTTCCCTTGTCCTATTCGGACTCCCCATGGGGGGGTGCCTCCCCTATGTGGGCTGTCCTCTCTCTCCCCTATGGCCCATGTTGGCCCATTGCTTCCTCGGGGGGTTTCGGTAACCCCTCCGTCACTCCGTTTTTACCCGAAACCACTCGGAACTCTTCCGATGTCCGAATATTGTCGTCCAATATATCAATCTTTATGTCTCGACCATTTCGAGACTCCTCGTCATGTCCGTGATCTCATCCAGGACTCCAAACAAACTTCGGTCATCAAAAACACATAACTCATAATACAAATCGTCATCGAACGTTAAGCGTGCGGACCTATAGGTTTGAGAACTATGTAGACATGATC
The DNA here is from genome assembly GCF_018294505.1 of Triticum aestivum. NCBI lineage: Eukaryota > Viridiplantae > Streptophyta > Magnoliopsida > Poales > Poaceae > Triticum > Triticum aestivum. The sequence goes on along the minus strand of NC_057795.1, from coordinate 519,163,915 downwards.
GAGACATATCTCCAATAAATAACCAATAGCGGAACATGGATGCTCATATTGGCTTCTACATATTCTATGAAGATCTTTATCAGTCAAACCACACACCAACATACGTTGTTCCCTTTGTCATCGGTATGTTACTTGCCCGAGTTTCGATCATCGGTATCATCATACCTAGTTCAATCTCATTATCGGCAAGTCTCTTTACTCATTCCATACTGCTTCATCCCGCAACTAACTCATTAGTCACATTGCTTTCAAGGCTTATAGTGATGAGCATTATCGAGAGGGCCCAAAGATACCTCTCCGAAACTCAGAGTGACAAATCCTAATCTCGATCTATGCCAACCCAACAAACACCTTAGGATACACCTGTAGAGAATCTTCATAATAACCCAGTTATGTTTTGACATTTGATAGCACACAAGGTGTTCCTCCGGTATTCGGGAGTTGCACAATCTCATAGTCTGAGGAACATGTATAAGTCATGAAGACAACAGTAGCAATGAAACTGTAACGATCATAATGCTAAGCTAACGGATGGGTCTTGTATATCACATCATTCTCCTAATGATGTGATCCCATTCATCAAATTAAAACACATGTCTATGGTTAGGAAACATAACCATCTTTGATTAACGAGCTAGTCAAGTAGAGGAATACTAGGGACACTATGTTTTGTCTATGTATTCGCACATGTACTAAGTTTCCGGTTAATACAATTATAGCATGAATAATAAACATTTATCATGATATAAGGAAATATAAATAACAACTTTATTATTGCCTCTAGGGCATATTTACTTTAGTCTCCCACTTGCACTAGACTCAATAATCTAGATTACAAAGTAATGATTCTAACACCCATGGAGTCTTGGTGTTGATCATGTTTTGCTCGTGGAAGAGGCTTAGTAAACGGGTCTGCAACATTCAGATCTGTATGTATTTTGCAAATCTCTATGTCTCCCTCCGACACTTGATGACTGACGGAATTGAAGCGTCTCTTGATGTGCTTGGTTCTCTTGTGAAATTTGGATTCCTTTGCCAAGACAATTGCACTAGTATTGTTACAAAAAAAATTCATTGGACCCAATGCACTAGGTATGACACCTAGATCGGATATGAACTCCTTCATCCAGACTCCTTCATTTGTTGCTTCAGAAGCAGCCATGTACTCCGCTTCACACGTAGATCCCGCCACGACGCTTTGCTTGAAACTGCACCAACTGACAGCTCCACCATTCAATATAAATACTTATACGGATTGTGACTTAGAGTCATCCAGATCAGTGTCAAAGCTTGCATCGACGTAACCATTTACGACGAGCTCTTTGTAACCTCCATAAACGAGAAACATATCCTTAGTCCTTTTAAGGTATTTCAGGATGTTCTTGACCGCTGTCCAGTGCTCCACTCCTGGATTACTTTGGTACCTCCCAACTATACTAATAGCAAGGCACACATCAGGTCTGGTACACAACATTGCATACATGATAGAACCTATGGCTGAAGCATAGGGAATGACTTCCATTTTCTCTCTATATTCTGCAGTGGTCGGGCATTGAGTCTGACTCAACTTCACACCTTGTAACACAGGCAAGAACCCTTTCTTTGACAAATCCATTTTGAACTTCTTAAAAACTTTATCAAGGTATGTGCTTTGTGAAAGTCCAATTAAGCGTCTTGATCTATCTCTATAGATCTTGATGCCCAATATGTAAGCAGCTTCACCAAGGTCTTTCATTGAAAAACTCTTATTCAAGTATCCCTTTATGCTATCCAGAAAGTCTATATCATTTCCAATCAACAATATTTCATCCACATATAATATTAGAAATGCTACAGAGCTCCCACTCACTTTCTTGTAAATACAGGCTTCTCCAAAAGTCTGTATAAAACCATATGCTTTGATCACACTATCAAAGCATTTATTTCAACTCCGAGAGGCTTGCACTAGTCCATCAATGGATTGCTGGAGCTTGCACACTTTGTTAGCACCCTTTGGATCGACAAAACCTTCTGGTTGCATCATATACAACACTTCATCCATAAATCCATTAAGGAATGCAGTTTTGACATCCATTTGTCAAATTTCATAATCACAAAATGGACCAATTGCTAACATGATTTGGACAGACTTAAGCATTGCTACGGGTGAGAAAGTCTCATCATAGTCAACTCCTTGAACTTGTCGAAAACCTTTTGCAACAAGTCAAGCATTGTAGACAGTAACATTTCCGTCAGCGTCAGTCTTCTTCTTGAAGATCCATTTATTTTCTATGGCTTGCCAATCATCAGGCAAGTCCACCAAAGTCCACACTTTGTTCTTATACATGGATCCCATCTCAGATTTCATGCCTTCAAGCCATTTCGTGGAATCTGGGCTCATCATCGCTTCCTCATAGTTTGTAGGTTCATCATGGTCTAGTAACATGACTTCCGGAACAGGATTACCATACCACTCTGGTGCAGATCGCACTCTGGAAGACCTACGAGGTTCGGTAGTAACTTGATCTAAAGTTTCATGATCATCATCATTAGCTTCCTCACTAATTGGTGTAGGAATCACTAGAACTGATTTCTATGATGAACTACTTTCCAATTCGGGAGAAGGTACAATTACATCATCAAGTTCTACTTTCCTCCCACTCACTTCTTTCGAGAGAAACTCCTTTTCTAGAAAGGATCCATTTTTAGCAACAAATATCCTGCCTTCGGATCTGTGATAGAAGGTGTACCCAACAGTTTCCTTTGGGTATCCTATGAAGACACACTTCTCCGATTTGGGTTCGAGCTTATTAGGTTGAAGCTTTTTCACATAAGCATCGCAACCCCAAACTTTAAGAAACAACAACTTTGGTTTCTTGCCAAACCACAATTCATAAGGCGTCGTCTCAACGGATTTTGATGGTGCCCTATTTAAAGTGAATGCAGCCGTCTCTAAAGAATAACCCCAAAATGATAGCGGTAAATCAGTAAGAGACATCATAGATCGCACCATATCCAATAAAGTACGGTTGCGACGTTCAGACACACCATTACGTTGTGTTGTTCTAGGTGGCGCGAGTTGCGAAACTATTCCACATTGTTTCAAATGAACACCAAACTCGTAACTAAAATATTCGCCTCCACAATAAGATCATAGAAACTTTATTTTCTTGTTACAATGTTTTCCACTTCACTCCGAAATTCTTTGAACTTTTCAAATGTTTCAGACTTATGTTTCATTAAGTAGATATACCCATATCTGCTTAAATCATCTGTGAAGGTAAGAAAATAATGATACCCGCCACGAGCCTCAACACTCATTGGACCGCATACATTAGTATGTATTATTTCCAATAAGTCAGTACCTCGTTCCATTGTTCCGGAGAACGGAGTTTTAGTCATCTTGCCCATGAGGCATGGTTTTCGCAAGCACACAGTGATTCATAATCAAGTGATTCCAAAAGCCCATCAACGTGGTGTTTCTTCATGCGCTTTACACGAATCTGACCTAAACGGCAGTGCCACAAATAAGTTGCACTATCATTATCAACTTTGCATCTTTTGGCTTCAATATTATGAACATGTGTATCGCCACAATCGAGATTCAGCAAAAATAGACCACTCAGCAAGGGTGCATGACCATAAAAGATATTACTCATATAAATAGAACAACCACTATTCTCTGATTTAAATGAATAACCGTCTCGCATCAAACAAGATCTAGATATAATGTTCATGCTCAACGCTGTCACCAAATAACAATTACTCAGGTCTAAAACTAATCCCGAAGGTAGATGTAGAGGTAGCGTGCCGATGGCGATCACATCGACCTTGGAACCATTCCCGACACGCATCGTCACCTCGTCCTTATCCAATCTTCATTTAATCTGTAGCACCTGTTTCGAGTTGCAAATATGAGCAACAGAACCATTATTAAATACCGAGATGCTACTACGAGCATTAGTAAGGTACACATCAATAACATGTATATCAAATATACCTTTCACTTTGCCATCCTTCTTATCCGCCAAATACTTGGGGCAGTTCTGCTTCAAGTGACCTGTCCCTTTGCAGTAGAAGCACTCAGTTTCAAGCTTAGGTCTAGACTTCGGCTTCTTCCCGGGAGTAGCAACTTGCTTGCTATTCTTCTTGAAGTTTCCCTTCTTCCCTTTGCCCTTTTTCTTGAAACTAGTGGTCTTGTTGACCATCAACACTTGATGCTCCTTCTTGATTTCTACCTCCGTAACCTTTAGCATTGCGAAGAGCTCAGGAATCGTTTTCGTCATCCCTTGCATATTATATTTCACAACGAAGCCTTTATAGCTTGGTGGCAGTGATTGAAGAAATCTGCCAATGACACTATCATCAGGAAGATTAACTCCCAGTTGAGTCAACTGGTTATGGTACCCACACAATCTGAGTATGTGTTCACTGGCAGAACTATTCTCCTCCATTTTGCAGCTATAGAACTTGTTGGAGACTTCATATCTCTCAACTCGAGCATTTGCCTGAAATATTTACTTCAACTCCTGGAACATCTCATATGCTCCATGACGTTCAAAACGTCTTTGAAGTCCCGATTCTAAGCCGTAAAGCATGGCACACTGAACTATCGAGTAGTCATCAACATGCGTCTGCCAGGCATTCACAATATTTGCAGTTGTTGCCGCGGGTGGTACACCTAATGGTGCTTGCAGGACGTAATTCTTCTATGAATTAATGAGGATAATCCTCAAGTTATGGACCCAGTTCGTGTAATTGCTACCATCATCTTTCAAGTTAGCTTTCTCTAGGAACACATTAAAATTCAAGGGAACGGTTGCATGGGCCATTGATCTACAACAACGTAGACATGCAAAACCTATCAGGACTAAGTTCATGATAAATTAAAGTTCAATTAATCATATTACTTAAGAACTCCCACTTAGGTAGACATCCCTCTAGACATCTAAATGATCACGTGATCCAAATCAACTAAACCATGTCCGATCATCACGTGAGATGGAGTAGTTTTCAATGGTGAACATCACTATGTTGATTATATCTACTATATGATTCACGTTCGACCTTTCGGTCTCAGTGTTCCGAGGCCATATCTATATATGCTAGGCTCCTCAAGTTTAGCCCGAGTATTATGCATGTGCAAAACTGGCTTGCACCCATTGTATGTGAATGTAGAGCTTATCACACCTGATCATCACGTGGTGTCTCGGCACGACGAACTATAGCAACAGTGCATACTCAGGGAGAACAGTTATACCTTGAAATTTAGTAAGGGATCATCTTATAATTCTACCGCCATACTAAGCAAAATAAGATGAATAAAAGATAAACATCACATGCAATAAAAATATGTGACATGATATGGCCATCATCATCTTGTGCTCATGATTTCCATCACCGAAGCATCGTCATGATCTCCATCGTCACCGGCTTGACACCTTGATCTCCATCGTAGCATCATTGTTGTCTCACCAACTATTGCTACTACGACTATTGCTACCGCTTAGTGATAAAGTAAAGCAATTACATGGCGATTGCATTTCATACAATAAAGCGACAATCATATGGCTCCTGCCAGTTGCCGACAACTCTGTTACAAAACATGATCATCTCATACAACAATTTATATCACATCATGTCTTGACCATATCACATCACAACAAGCCCTGCAAAAACAAGTTAGACGTCCTCTACTTTGTTGTTGCAAGTTTTACGTGGCTGCTACGGGCTTCTAGCAAGAACCGTTCTTACCTATGCATCAAAACCACAACGGTTCTTCGTCAAGCGTGATGTTTTAACCTTGAACAAGGACCGGCCATAGTCAAACTTGATTCAACTAAAGTTGGAGAAATAGACACCCGCCAGCCACCTATGTGCAAAAGCACGTCGGTAGAACCAGTCTCATGAACGCGGTCATGTAATGTCGGTCCAGGCCGCTTCATCCAACAAAACCGCCGAATCAAAGTAAGGAGTTGGTGGTAAGCAGTATGACTATTATTGCCCACAACTCTTTGTGTTCCACCCGTGCATAAAACATCTACGCATAGACATGGCTCGGATGCCACTATTGGGGAACGTAGTAATTTAAAAAAATTCGTACGATCATGCAAGATCTATCTAGGAGATGCATAGCAACGAGAGGGAGGGTGTGTCCACGTACCCTCATAGACCGAAAGCGGAAGAGTTTAGTAACGCGGTTGATGTAGTCAAACGTCTTCATGATCCAACCGATCCAAGTACTGAACGTACGGCACCTCCGTGTTCAGCACACGTTCAGCACGATGACGTCCCTGGAGCTCTTGATCTAGTTGAGGACGAGGGAGAGTTCCGTCAGCACGACGGCGTGGTGATGGTGTTGATGATGTTACTGGCGCAGGGCTTTGCCTAAGCACCACGACGATATGACCGAGGTGTGTAACTATGGAGGGGGCATTGAGGGAGTCCCGGATTAAGGGGTCCTCGGACAGCCGGACTATATGCATATGCCGGACTGTTGGGTTATGAAGATACAAGATAGAAGATTTCATCCCGTGTCCGGATGGGACTCTCCTTTGCATGGAAGGCAAGCTTGGTGGTTAGGATATGAAGATTCCTTTCTCTGTAACCGACTCTGTGTAACCCTAGCCCCCTCAGGTGTCTATATAAACCGGAGGGTTTAGTCCATAGGACAGGAACAATCATAATCATAGGCTAGCTTCTAGGGTTTAGCCTCTATGATCTCGTGGTAGATCAACTCTTGTAATACTCATATCATCAAGATCAATCAAGCAGGAAGTAGGGTATTACCTCCATCGAGAGGGCATGAACCTGGGTAAACATTGTGTCCCCCGCCTCCTATTACCATTAGCCTTAGACGCACAGTTCGGGACCCCCTACCCGAGATCCGCAGGTTTTGACACAAACATTGGTGCTTTCATTGAGAGTTCCACTGTGTCGTCACTGCAAGGCTTGATGGATCCTTCAGTCATCTACAACAACATCGTCCAGGGTGAAGATTTTTTCCCCGGACAGATTTTCGTATTCGGCGGCTTTGCACTACGGGCCAACTCGCTTGGCCATCTAGAGCAGATTGACAGCTACGCCCCTGGCCATCAGGTCGGGTTTGGAAGCTTAAACTACACCGCCGACATCCACGGAGACTTGATCTTCGACGGATTCGAGCCCATGACAGCCGTGCCCTGCCGCCACGATAAATATGACCTAAATCTGTCTTCAGACTGTGTGCAGGAGATAGCGCATGTAATCGCTCTGGCCCTAGACCCAGAGCAGAGTGTGCCATCCGAGGATGGGAGGCTCAACCTCGCCACGGAAGCCGCGGACTCAGCGGTGCTAGAGCCGAACACAGATCTGACCTCCGACGAGGCCTGTGTCATTGGAACCTCGGACTCGTCTCCGGCCATAGGCTCCGAACCGCGTGTTGGAGAACATAGTAATTTCAAAAAATTTCCTACGTACATGCAAGATCATGGTGATGGCATAGCAACGAGAGGGGAGAGTGTCCGTCCACGTACCCTTGTAGACCGTAAGCGAAAGCTTTATGACAACGCGGTTGATGTAGTCGTATGTCTTCACGATCCGACCGATCCAAGCACCGAACGTACGGCACCTTCGAGTTTAGCACACGTTCAGCTCGATGACGATCCCCGGGCTCCAATCCAGCAAAGCTTCGGGGATGAGTTCCGTCAGCACGACGGCGTGGTGACGATGATGATGCTCTACCGACGCAGGGCTTCGTCTAAGCTCTGCGACGATATGACCGAGGTGGAATATGGTGGAGGGGGGCACCGCACACGGCTAAGGAACGATCCGTAGATCAACTTGTGTGTTATGGGGTGCCCCCTGCCCCCGTATATAAAGGAGGGAGAGGGAGGTGCGGCCGGCCCCTTTGGGGTGCGCCTGGAGGAGTCCTACTCCCACCGGGAGTAGGACTCCCCCCTCTTGCCTTGGTGGAGAAGGAAAGGGGGGAAGGGAAAGAGGAGAGGGGGGCGCCGCCCCCCTTCCTTGTCCTATTCGGACTAGGGGGGAGGGGGCGCACGGCCTGCCCTGGCCGGCCCTCCTCTTCTCCCTCATGGCCCACTAAGGCCCATTAACCCCCGGGAGGGTTCCGGTAACCCCCCGGTGTTCCGGTAAAATCCTGATTTCACCCGGAACCTTTCCGATGTCCAAACATAGGCTTCCAATATATCAATCTTTATGTCTCGACCATTTCGAGACTCCTCGTCATGTCCGTGATCACATCCGGGACTCCGAACAAACTTCGGTACATCAAAACTTATAAACTCATAATAAAACTGTCATCATAATGTTAAGCGTGCGGACCCTACGGGTTTGAGAACTATGTAGACATGACCTAGAACCATTCTCGGTCAATAACCAATAGCGGGACCTGGATGCCCATATTGGTTCCTACATATTCTACGAAGATCTTTATCGGTCAAACCGCATAACAACATACGTTGTTCCCTTTGTCATCGGTATGTTACTTGCCCGAGATTTGATCGTCGGTATCCAATACCTAGTTCAATCTCGTTACCGGCAAGTCTCTTTACTCATTCCGTAATGCATCATCCCGTAACCAACTCATTTGGTCACATTGCTTGCAAGGCTTATAATGATGTGCATTACCGAGAGGGCCCAGAGATACCTCTCCGACAATCGGAGTGACAAAACCTAATCTCGAAATACGCCAACTCAACATGTACCTTCAGAGACACCTGTAGTACTCCTTTATAATCACCCAGTTACGTTGTGACGTTTGGTAGTACCCAAAGTGTTCCTCCGGTAAACGGGAGTTGCATATTTCTCATAGTTACAGGAACATGTATAAGTCATGAAGAAAGCAATAGCAGTATACTAAACGATCAAGTGCTAGGCTAACGGAATGGGTCATGTCAATCACATCATTCTTATAATGATGTGATCCCATTTATCAAATGACAACACATGTCTATGGTTAGGAAACATAACCATCTTTGATTAATGAGCTAGTCAAGTAGAGGCATACTAGTGACTATATGTTTGTCTATGTATTCACACATGTATCATGTTTCTGGTTAATACAATTCTAGCATGAATAATAAACATTTATCATGATGTGAGGAAATAAATAATAACTTTATTATTGCCTCTAGGGCATATTTCCTTCAGTCTCCCACTTGCACTAGAGTCAATAATCTAGATTACATAGTAATGATTCTAACACCCATGGAGTCTTGGTGTTGATCATGTTTTGCTCGTGAGAGAGGCTTAGTCAACGGGTCTGCAACATTCAGATCCGTATGTATTTTGCAAATCTCTATGTCTCCCACTTGGACTTGGTCCCGAATGGAATTGAAGCGTCTCTTGATGTGCTTGGTCCTCTTGTGAAATCTGGATTCCTTTGCCAAAGCAATTGCACCAGTATTGTCATAGAAGATCTTCATTGGTCCCGATGCACTAGGTATGACACCTAGATCGGTAATGAACTCCTTCATCCAGACTCCTTCATTTGCTGCTTCAGAAGCAGCTATGTACTCCGCTTCACATGTAGATCCCACCACGACGCTTTGTTCAGAACTGCACCAACTTACAACTCCACCGTTTAATAAAAACACGTATCCGGTTTGCGATTTAGAATCGTCCGGATCAGTGTCAAAGCTTGCATCAATGTAACCATTTACGACTAGCTCTTTGTCACCTCCATATACGAGAAACATATCCTTAGTCCTTTTCAGGTATTTTAGGATGTTCTTGACCGCTGTCCAGTGATCCACTCCTGGATTACTTTGGTACCTTCCTGCCAAGCTTATTGCTAAGCATACGTCAGGTCTGGTACACAGCATTGCATACATGATAGAGCCTATGGCTGAAGCATAGGGAACATCTTTCATTTTCTCTCTATCTTCTGCTGTGGTCGGGCATTGAGTTTGACTCAACTTCACACCTTGTAGCACAGGCAAGAAACCTTTCTTTGCCTGATCCATTTTGAACTTTTTCAAAATTTTGTCAAGGTATGTGCTTTGTGAAAGTCCTATTAAGCGTCTTGATCTATCTCTATAGATCTTGATGCCCAATATGTAAGCAGCTTCACCGAGGTCTTTCATTGAAAAACTTTTATTCAAGTATCCCTTTATGCTATCCAAAATTCTATATCATTTCCAATTAATAATATGTCATCTACATATAAAATCAGAAATGCTATAGAGCTCCCACTCACTTTCTTGTAAATACAGGCTTCTCCAAAAGTCTATATAAAACCATATGCTTTGATCACACTATCAAAACATTTATTCCAACTCCGAGATGCTTGCACCAGTCCATAAATGGATCGCTGGAGCTTGCACACTTTGTTAGCACCTTTTGGATCAACAAAACCTTCTGGTTGCATCATATACAACTCTTCTTCTAGAAATCCATTCAAGAATGCAGTTTTGACATCCATTTGCCAAATTTCATAATCATGAAATGCAGCAATAGCTAACATGATTCGGACAGACTTAAGCATCGCTACGGGTGAGAAAGTCTCATCGTAGTCAACCCCTTGAACTTGTCGAAAACCTTTCGCAACAAGTCGAGCTTTATAGATAGTTATATTACCATCAGCGTCAGTCTTCTTCTTAAAGATCCATTTATTCTCAATGGCTTGCCGATCATCGGGCAAGTCAACCAAAGTCCATACTTTGTTTTCGTACATGGATCCCATCTCAGATTTCATGGCCTCTAGCCATTTTGCGGAATCTGGGCTCATCATCGCTTCCTCATAGTTCGTAGGTTCATCATGGTCAAGTAACATGACTTCCAGAATAGGATTACCGTACCACTCTGGTGCGGATCTTACTCTGGTAGACCTACGAGGTTCAGTAGAAACTTGATCTGAAGTTTCATGATCAATATCATCAGCTTCCTCACTAGTTGGTGTAGTTGCCACAGGAACCGGTTCTTGTGATGAACTACTTTCCAACAAGGGAGTAGATATAGTTATCTCATCAAGTTCTACTTTCCTCCCACTCACTTCTTTCGAGAGAAACTCCTTCTCTAGAACGGATCCGATTTTAGCAACGAAAATCTTGCCCTCAGATCTGTGATAGAAGGTGTACCCAATAGTCTCTTTTGGGTATCCTATGAAGACACATTTCTTCGATTTGGGTTCGAGCTTATCTGGTTGAAGTTTCTTCACATAAGCATCCCAGCCCGAAACTTTAAGAAATGACAACTTTGGTTTCTTGCCAAACCATAGTTCATAAGGTGTTGTCTCAACGGATTTTGATGGTGCCCTATTTAACGTGAATGCGGCCGTCTCTAAAGCATAACCCCAAAACGATAGCGGTAAATCAGTAAGAGACATCATAGATCGCACCATATCTAGTAAAGTACGATTACGACGTTCGGACACACCATTTCGTTGTGGTGTTCCGGGTGGCGTGAGTTGCGAAACTATTCCGCATTGTTTCAAGTGTAGACCAAACTCGTAACTCAAATATTCTCCTCCACGATCAGATCGTAGAAACTTTATTTTCTTGTTACGATGATTTTTCACTTCACTCTGAAATTCTTTGAACTTTTCAAATGTTTCAGACTTGTGTTTCATTAAGTAGATATACCCATATCTGCTCAAATCATCTGAGAAGGTGAGAAAATAACGATACCCGCCGCGAGCCTCAACATTCATTGGACCACAAACATCAGTATGTATTATCTCCAACAAATCAGTTGCTCGCTCCATAGTTCCGGAGAACGGTGTTTTAGTCATCTTGCCCATGAGGCACGGTTCACAAGTACCAAGTGATTCATAATCAAGTGGTTCCAAAAGCCCATCAGTATGGAGTTTCTTCATGCGCTTTACACCGATATGACCTAAACGGCAGTGCCACAAATAAGTTGCACTATCATTATCAACTCTGCATCTTTTGGTTTCAACACTTTGAATATGTGTATTACTACTATCGAGATTCAATAAAAATAGACCACTCTTCAAGGGTGCATGACCATAAAAGATATTACTCATATAAATAGAACAACCATTATTCTCTGATTTAAATGAATAACCGTCTTGCATCAAACAAGATCCAGATATAATGTTCATGCTCAACGCTGGCACCAAATAACAATTATTTAGGTCTAAAACTAATCCCGATGGTAGATGTAGAGGTAGCGTGCCGACCGCGATCACATCGACTTTGGAACCATTTCCCACGCGCATCGTCACCTCGTCCTTAGCCAATCTTCGCTTAATTCGTAGTCCCTGTTTCGAGTTGCAAATATTAGCAATAGAACCAGTATCAAATACCCAGGTGCTACTGCGAGCATTAGTAAGGTACACATCAATAACATGTATATCACATATACCTTTGTTCACTTTGCCATCCTTCTTATCCGCCAAATACTTGGGGCAGTTCCGCTTCCAGTGTCCAGTCTGCTTGCAGTAGAAGCACTCAGTTTCAGGCTTAGGTCCAGACTTGGGTTTCTTCTCTTGAGCAGCAACTTGCTTGCTGTTCTTTTTGAAGTTCCCCTTCTTCTTCCCTTTGCCCTTTTTCTTGAAACTGGTGGTCTTGTTAACCATCAACACTTGATGCTCCTTCTTGATTTCTACCTCCGCGGCTTTTAGCATCGCGAAGAGCTCGGGAATAGTCTTGTTCATCCCTTGCATATTATAGTTCATCACGAAGCTCTTGTAGCTTGGTGGCAGTGATTGTAGAATTCTGTCAATGACACTATCATCAGGAAGATTAACTCCCAGTTGAATCAAGTGATTATTATACCCAGACATTTTGAGTATGTGTTCACTGACAGAACTATTCTCCTCCATCTTGCAGCTATAGAACTTATTGGAGACTTCATATCTCTCAACCCGGGCATTTGCTTGAAATATTAACTTCAATTCCTGAAACATCTCATATGCTCCATGACGTTCAAAACGTCGTTGAAGACCCGGTTCTAAGCCGTAAAGCATGGCACACTGAACTATCGAGTAGTCATCAGCTTTGCTCTGCTAGACGTTCTTAACGTCGTCAGTTGCATCAGCAGCAGGCCTGGCACCCAGCGGTGCTTCCAGGACGTAACTTTTCTGTGCAGCAATGAGGATAATCCTCAGGTTATGGACCCAGTCCGTGTAATTGCTACCATCATCTTTCAACTTTGCTTTCTCAAGGAACGCATTAAAATTTAATGGAACAACAGCACGAGCCATCTATCTACAAACAAACATAGACAAGCAAAATACTATCAGGTACTAAGTTCATGATAAATTTAAGTTCAATTAATCATATTACTAAAGAACTCCCACTTAGACAGACATCTCTCTAGTCATCTAAGTGATCACGTGATCCAAATCAACTAAACCATGTCCGATCATCACGTGAGATGGAGTAGTTTCAATGGTGAACATCACTATGTTGATCATATCTACTATATGATTCACGTTCGACCTTTCGGTCTCCGTGTTCCGAGGCCATATCTGTATATGCTAGGCTCGTCAAGTATGACCTGAGTATTCCGCGTGTGCAACTGTTTTGCACCCGTTGTATTTGAACTAGAGCCTATCACACCCGATCATCACGTGGTGTCTCAGCACGAAGAACTTTCGCAACGGTGCATACTCAGGGAGAACACTTCTTGATTATTAAGTGAGAGATCATCTTAAAATGCTACCATCAATCAAAGCAAGATAAGATGCATAAAGGATAAACATCACATGCAATCAATATAAGTGATATGATATGGCCATCATCATCTTGTGCTTGTGATCTCCATCTTCGAAGCACCGTCGTGATCACCATCGTCACCGGCGCGACACCTTGATCTCCATCGTAGCTTCGTTGTCGTTACGCCATCTATTGCTTCTACGACTATCGCTACCGCTTAGTGATAAATTAAAGCAAGTACAGGGCATTTGCATTTCATACAATAAAGCGACAACCATATGGCTCCTGCCAGTTGCCAATAACTTCAGTTACAAAACATGATCATCTCATACAATAAAATATAGCATCACGTCTTGACCATATCACATCACAACATGCCCTGCAAAAACAAGTTAGACGTCCTCTACTTTGTTGTTGCAATTTTTACGTGGCTGCTACGGGCTTAGCAAGAACCGTTCTTACCTACGCATCAAAACCACAACGATAGTTTGTCAAGTTGGTGCTGTTTTAACCTTCGCAAGGACCGGGCGTAGCCACACTCGGTTCAACTAAAGTGAGAGAGACAGACACCCGCCGGTCACCTTTAAGCAACGAGTGCTCGTAGCGGTGAAACCAGTCTCGCGTAAGCATACGCGTAATGTCGGTCCGGGCCGCTTCATCTCATAATGCCGCTGAACCAAAGTATGACATGCTGGTAAGCAGTATGACTTATATCGCCCACAACTCACTTGTGTTCTACTCGTGCATATAACATCAACGCATAAAACCTAGGCTCGGATGCCACTGTTGGAGAACGTAGTAATTTCAAAAAATTTCCTACGTACTTGCAAGATCATGGTGATGGCATAGCAACGAGAGGGGAGAGTGTCCGTCCACGTACCCTCGTAGACCATAAGCGAAAGCGTTATGACAACGCGGTTGATGTAGTCGTACGTCTTCATGATCCGACCGATCCAAGCACCGAACGTACGGCACCTCCGAGTTCAGCACACGTTCAGCTCGATCACAATCCCCGGGCTCCGATCCAGCAAAGCTTCGGGGATGAGTTCCGTCAGCACGACGGCGTGGTGACGATGATGATGCTCTACCGGCGCAGGGCTTCGCCTAAGCTCTGCGACGATATGACCGAGGTGGAATATGGTGGAGGGGGGCACCGCACACGGCTAAGGAACGATCCGTAGATCAACTTGTGTGTTATGGGGTGCCCCCCTGCCCCCGTATATAAAGGAGGGAGAGGGAGGTGCGGCCGGACCCCTTGGGGTGTGCCTGGAGGAGTCCTACTCCCACCGGGAGTAGGACTCCCCCCTCTTGCCTTGGTGGAGAAGGAAAGGGGGGAAGGGAAAGAGGAGAGGGGGGCGCCGCCCCCCCTTCCTTGTCCTATTCGGACTAGGGGGGAGGGGGGGGGCGCGGCCTGCCCTGGCCGGCCCTCCTCTTCTCCCTCATGGCCCACTAAGGCCCATTAACCCCCGGGAGGGTTCCGGTAACCCCCCGGTGTTCCGGTAAAATCCCGATTTCACCCGGAACCTTTCCGATGTCGAAACATAGGCTTCCAATATATCAATCTTTATGTCTCGACCATTTCGAGACTCCTCGTCATGTCCGTGATCACATCCGGGACTCCGAACAAACTTCGGTACATCAAAACTTATAAACTCATAATAAAACTGTCATCGTAACGTTAAGCGTGCGGACCCTACGGGTTCGAGAACTATGTAGACATGACCTAGAACCATTCTCGGTCAATAACCAATAGCGGGACCTGGATGCCCATATTGGTTCCTACATATTCTACGAAGATCTTTATCGGTCAAACCGCATAACAACATACGTTGTTCCCTTTGTCATCGGTATGTTACTTGCCCGAGATTTGATCATCGGTATCCAATACCTAGTTCAATCTCGTTACCGGCAAGTCTCTTTACTCGTTCCGTAATGCATCATCCCGTAACCAACTCATTTGGTCACATTGCTTGCAAGGCTTATAATGATGTGCATTATCGAGAGGGCCCAGAGATACCTCTCCGACAATCGGAGTGACAAAACCTAATCTCGAAATAAGCCAACTCAACATGTACCTACGGAGACACCTATAGTACTCCTTTATAATCACCCAGTTACGTTGTGATGTTTGGTAGTACCCAAAGTGTTCCTCCGGTAAACGGGAGTTGCATATTTCTCATAGTTACAGGAACATGTATAAGTCATGAAGAAAGCAATAGCAGTATACTAAATGATCAAGTGCTAGGCTAACGGAGTGGGTCATGTTAATCACATCATTCTTCTAATGATGTGATCCCATTAATCAAATGACAACACATGTCTATGGTTAGGAAACATAACCATCTTTGATTAATGAGCTAGTCAAGTAGAGGCATACTAGTGACTATATGTTTGTCTATGTATTCACACATGTATCATATTTCCGGTTAATACGATTCTAGCATGAATAATAAACATTTATCATGATATGAGGAAATAAATAATAACTTTATTATTGCCTCTAGGGCATATTTCCTTCACCGTGTGTATCCGCACCCATCAAATCTGACTGGGCAACGATCTTAGAGTTCAGCTCCGCAGACATCTTCCAACACTCACCCTTAGGCGATGTGTCACTTGTCAGGAGATTCTGGGCCAAACTATGTCCGGCTTGAGTGGGAAGCGAACGACGAAGAACTTCGTTACCCACCCACTACCCACTTGATAGCCACTGTCGACGATTTGACCGACATGCTCGATTTCGACTCCGAAGACATCAACGGTATGGACGACGATGCCAGAGAAGAACAGGAACCACCACCCACAGGGTGCTGGACAGCCACCTCTTCAAACGACATTTACATGGTGGATACACCCAAAGAAGACAATGGAGATGACAAAAAAGATCCAATTGAGGATAAACTTCCTGAGAAGCAGCCAAAGCGCCAACGTCAGTGGCGCCGCTCTAAATCACGCCATGGTAAAAATAGCGATACCGGCACAAGAGAAAATAGCACTCCGGACGATGCCGAAGACAACAAAGTCCCCACCAAGCCAAGTTTCGAATAGGCTGAACGGGAAGATGGGCGAGCCAGCCTGATGAACAGGCCGTGAACGACGACTCGGAGGACAGAAACTACATGCCTCTCTCCGAGGATGAGGTGAGCCTCGGCGACGAAGAATTTATCATGCCAGAGGATCCCGTTGAGCAGGAGCGTTTTAAGCGTCGGCTTATAGCCATGGCAAAAAGCTTGAATAAGAAGCAGCAACAACTTCAAGCTGATCAAGATCTGCTCACTGATAGACGGACTGAGGTCCTGGCAGCCAAGGAATACAGACTCGAACACCCAACCAAAAGTTACCCGAAGCGCAAATTTCTACCTCAATTCAATGACGAGGCACTGGAGCCAGCACTACCAGCGCATAATGCGGCTGACCGGCCATCGTGTGGCCGAGATAAAACAACAATTCAGCCCGAACACCAGCCGGCACTGCCTCGCCGAACAAATAGAAAGACAACAGCTTGGGGATACACACATGACCTGCGGTATGACTTGGAAAACAGAGCAGGACAAACCAGATCGATCTATGGATCACGGCGGTGCACCCCAATGCGCAGCAACGACCACCAAGCCGGATATAACAAATACAAACCTGTCCGGGCCGAATACCATAGACCAGCTCCATCCGAGCTGCATCCCGACGTAGCCCGACACAGAGGCACCGCACACCCCCTATGCTTCACTAATGAAGTAATGGAGCATGAATTCCCAGAAGGGTTTAAACCCGTGTACATTGAATCATATGATGGAACAATAGATCCCGCGGTATGGATCGAGGACTTCCTTCTCCATATACATATGGCCCGCGGCGATGATCTCCATGCCATCGAGTATCTCCCGCTAAAACTCAAGGGACCACCTCGGCACTGGTTGAACAGTCTGCCCGAAAACTCCATTGGTAGTTGGGAGAACCTGGAAGATGCATTCCTTAACAACTTCCAAGGCACTTATGTCCGACCTCCGAATGGCGATGACTTAAGTCATATAATCCAACAGCCCGGAGAGTCAGCCAAGAAATTCCGAACTCAGTTCTTAACTAAAAAGAACAAAATCGTCGACTGTCCAGATGCCGAAGCCCTAGCGGCCTTTAAGCAGAACATCTGCGACGAGTGGCTCGCCCGACACCTCGGCCAAGAGAAGCCAAAGTCCATGGCAGCCCTTACGACGCTCATGACCCGCTTTTGTGCGGGCGAGGATAGCTGGCTAGCTCGTAGCAACAACACCTTAAGTAAACATGGCACTTCTGAAACCAGAGATAGCAACAGCAAGCCCCGACGCAACAGACACAAGCATCGAAATAATGGCGATAACGCTGAAGACACGACCGTAAATACCAGATTTAGTGGCTCCAAGTCCTGTCAGCGGAAAAACCCATTTAAGAGAAATAATCCGGGCCCGTCCAGTCTGGACCACATACTCGATCGTCCATGTCAAATCAATGACACCCCTGATAAACCGGCCAATCATACCAACAGACAATGTTGGGTCTTTAAACAGGTCGGCAAGTTAAACACCGAAAAGAAGGAAAAGGGATCGCAAAGCGATGATGACGATGAGCCCCGGCCATCGAACATAGGGGGCCAAAACAAGTTTCCTCCCCAAGTTAAAACGGTGAATATGATATATGCTACCCATATCCTCAAAAGGGAGCGGAAGCGCGCATGGGACGTTTATGGGATGGAGCCAGTCACCCTGAAATACAACCCGTGGTCCTCCTGTCCGATCACTTTCAATCGAAGGGACCATTCGACCAGTATCTGTCACAGCAGTTCAGCCGTACTGGTGCTCGACCCTATCATTGACAGATTTCACCTCACACGCGTCCTCATGGATGGTGGTAGCAGCCTGAACCTGCTCAATCAGGATACAGTGTGCAAAATGGGTATTGATCCCTCAAGGATCAAGCCCACCAAAACCACCTTTAAAGGTGTCATACCAGGTGTAGGGGCCCGTTGTACGGGATCGATCACACTAGAAGTGGTCTTCGGATCCCCGAATAATTTCTGAAGCGAAGAATTAATCTTCGACATCGTCCCCTTCCATAGTGGTTATCATGCACTTCTCGGATGAACCGCATTCGCTCCTTTCAACGCGGTGCCGCACTATGCCTACCTTAAGCTCAAGATGCCCGGACCTCGTGGTGTTATAACAGTCAATGGAAGTACGGAGCGCTCCCTCCGTACTGAAGAGCACACCGCGGCCCTTGTAGCAGAAGTACAGAGTAGGCTTCTTAGGCAAAACCTCAATTTGGCAATGAAGCCCTCAGACACCGTCAAGTGAGTCCGAGCTACTCGACAGCAAGACCGTCTGTCTCGTCCGGAGCTCAGCTAGCAACTCGGCCTTCGTCCCAGCCCCAATCAAGCGGTAAAATTCGTGCCGCGCGTACACAACTACGCAATTAATATACCATGGGCACGGGCGGAGGCACGGCTAGACTGCGGTCCACAATGCGGCTCAACCGCTACCGGATCCGCATACCTTCACTTTTGCTCTTTCTTTCAGGTTTTTCTCCTCTCAAGGCCTCTTCTGATAAACCTGATCATCAGACCCATCATGGGATGGATACACCAAGAAAGCTAGGGGCTTGGACGTACAAGGGAATACCCAAGTGGTCTCTACTAATGATCGTCATACCTGTTTTAAATACCCGCACGTAGCTCGCTCTTGGTCGTGGCATGTTAAATAGCCTTATTCGCTTATTGCACTACTTGTACACATACGCCTTGACGTACTAATCAAATTACAACGAAAAATAATTTGCAGCGTCAGCTTATTACTTAATTTTTCCCTTGTCTATTTATTTATTATCAATTGCACCCATACATTCTGGTACGCCTTAATTCGCCAGGGGCTTCATTGTACCCCATAACACGACAAGAAAGTCCGAACACTTTTACAGTACAGTTTGGCACCCCGAACTTATAGCATTATATGCATTGGCTCCGAATCATGTCTTTGGTCAACAGTTGGGTTGCCCAGCTCCTGTGCTTGCTACCTTACGTTCCGCTATATCGGCCAGGGTAGTAAAGGGAGAATTACTTCGATTGTGTCCCGATTCTTCCGGACGAGCACCATGATACGTCTCCGTCGTATCTATAATTTTTGATTGTTCCATGCCAATATTCTACAACTTTCATATACTTTTTGGAACTTTTTATACTATTTTTTGGGACTAACATATTGATCCAGTGCCCAGTGCCAGTTCCTGTCTATTGCATGTTTTTTGTTTCGCAGAAACCCAATATCAAACGGAGTCCAAATGGGATAAAAATGGACGGAGAATTATTTTGGAATTTTTGTGATTTTTGGGAAGTAAAATCAATGCGAGACGGTGCCCGAGGGGGCCAGGAGATAGGGGGGCACGCCCCAGGGAGGCAGGTGCGCCCTGGACTCTCCTGGCCCCCCCGTAAGGTGGTTGAAGCTCTTCTTTTGTAGCAAGAAAGCTAATTTTACGAGAAAGATCTGGGCGAAAGATTCACCCCAATCGGAGTTACGGATCTCCGGATATAAAAGAAACGATGAAGGGGCAGAATCTGAGAATGGAGAAACAGAGAGATAGATCGAATCTCGGAGGGGCTCTCACCCCTCCCACACCATGGGAGCCAAGGACCAGAGGGGAAACCCTTCTCCCATCTAGGGAGAAGGTCAAGGAAGAAGAAGAAGAAGGGGGGCTCTCTCCCCCTTGCTTCCGGTGGCACCGAAGCGCTGCCGGAGGCCATCATCATCATCGCGATCTTCACCAACACCTCCGCCATCAT
Organism: Triticum aestivum; assembly: GCF_018294505.1. Classification (NCBI taxonomy): domain Eukaryota; kingdom Viridiplantae; phylum Streptophyta; class Magnoliopsida; order Poales; family Poaceae; genus Triticum; species Triticum aestivum. The sequence goes on along the minus strand of NC_057795.1, from coordinate 519,143,515 downwards.
CACCAACATCTCCATCACCTTCCCCCATCTATATCCAGCGGTCCACTCTCCCTCAACCCGATGTACCCTCTACTTGAACATGGTGCTTTATGCTTCATATTATTTTCCAATGATGTGTTGCCATCCTATGATGTCTGAGTAGATTTTCGTTGATGAATTGCTATGATTGGTTTGAGTTGCATGTTTTATTATTGGTGCTGTCCTATTGTGCCCTCCGTGTCATGCAAGCATGAGGGATTCCCGCTGTAGGGTTTGCAATATGTTTATGATTTGCTTATGGTGGGTGGCGTGAGTGACAGAAACACAGACCCGAGTAAGTAGGTTGTTTAAATATGGGATAAAGGGGACTTGATACTTTAATGCTATGGTTGGGTTTTACCTTAATGAATTTTTAGTATTTGCGGATGCTTGCTAGAGTTCCAATCATAAGTGCATATGATCCAAGTAGAGAAAGTATGTTAGCTTATGCCTCTCCCTCAAATAGAATTGCAATAGTGATTACCGGTCTAGTAACATAGTCAATTGCTTAGGGACAATTTCACAACTCCTACCACCACTTTTCCACAGTCGCTATATTTACTTTATTGCATCTTTATCTAAACAGCCCCTATTTTATGTTTACGTGCTCTTTATTATCTTGCAAACCTATCCTATCACACCTACAAAGTACTTCTAGTTTCATACTTGTTCTAGGTAAAGCGAACGTCAAGCGTGCGTAGAGTCGTATCAGTGGCCGATAGGACTTGAGAGAGTATTTGTTCTACCTTTAGCTCCTCGTTGGGTTCGACACTCTTACTTATCGAAAGAGAGGCTACAACTATCCCGTATACTTGCGGGTTATCAAGACCTTTTTCTGGCGCCGTTGCCGGAGAGCAATAGCGTGTGGTGAATATTCTCGTGTGTGCTTGTTTGTTTTATCACTAAGTAATTTTTATTTGCTGTTCTTAGTTGTTTTCTATCTTTAGTTATGGGTAGGAAGCGCAAAATACCAAAAAAATTAGTTGTACCTACTACACCAATGGTTGAAGAACCACTCAAAATCCATCACACTATTGAAGCTTTTTACTTGGATCATCTTCGATCCCTTTTTGCTCGTGCTGAAACCCCAACTAGCTTAGTTGAGGGAAAATCTATAGATGAGCATGCCTTTTATGTGCGACAACGTATATCTGAAAAAGGGAAACTATTATGGGATCAAATTCAACGTTTGCAATGCTATGCTTGGAATTTATGTGAAATATATGATGTTACTTGTTGTTTTGAACACCCTAAGAAACACCTTCCCTACCAATGTGAGTTTATTGATAATGGAATCGTATCTTCGTATGCTAAGGTTGTTTATAATTACTATGATGTTCAACAAATTGAAGAATTTGTTGCTTTTAAGGGTGCTTTTGAAATTGCTTCTTTGATTGAAAAGTATGATGCTACTCTTTACAAATATGGAAGTTTTGCCATACTTGAATATTGTTATGATAATTATGCTTCTAATGCCTATGTTAAACCATATATTGAGAAATTCTCCGCTGTCCAAGAAGAGACTAATATTTTGTAGGAAGCTATGGAAGAAGAAATTGATGAAACTGTGAGCTCATTGGATGAAAAAGATGATGGTGAGAGCGAAGAACAAAAGGAGGAAGAGCGGATTAGCTACCCATGCCCACCTTCTAATGAGAGTAACTCTTTGCTATGGTGATTACTATGATGATTGCTATGATGATTGTTATGATCCCGTTGATTCTCTTGAAATATCCCTTTTTGATGATGCTTGCTATGCTTGTGGCCAAGATGCCAATATGAATTATGCTTATGGAGATGAACTTGCTATAGTTCCTTAGGTTAAACATGAAATTGTTGCTATTGCACCCACGCATGATAGTCCAATTATCTTTTTGAATTCTCCAGACTACATTATATTAGAGAAGTTTGCGCTTAGTAAGGATTATATGGATGGGTTTCCTTTTACCATTGCACATGATGATTTTGATGAATGTAATATGCATGTGCTTGCTGCTCCTACTTGCAATTATTATGAGAGAGGAACTATATCTCTGCCTCTTTATGTTTCCAATATGATAGAATTGCAAGAAACTATTTATACTATGCATTGGCCTTTACTATGTGTGCATGAATTGTTCTTTTATGACATGCCGATGCATAGGAAGAGAGTTAGACTTTGTTGTTGCTTGATATATGTTACTTTGTGCTCACTACTAAATTACAAATCATTGTTAATTAAAATTGGCTTTGATATACCTTGGGATCCGGGTGGATTCATTACTTGAGCACTATATGCCTAGCTTAATGGCTTTAAAAAAAGCGCTTCCAGGGAGACAACCCGGAAGTTTTAGAGAGTCATTTATTTCTGTTGAGTGCTTTAATATAGTTTAAAAACAAAAAAACAAAGAGGGGAACCTAAAAACTTTTCAAAAAGGAAAGTGAAAGTGAGAAAGACAAGCATTGTTGAAGTGGGAGAGCTCCTTGAACTTTGTTCATGCTCACAGAAACTTTGTGAATCTTAATTACAGAAACTTTTCATCAAAAATAATTATCCCCTTGTACAATTCCATTGTATTATAAAAATAATGTGCCAAGGTTTGCCTTTAAGATGTTTACGATGCTTGTTGGCTTGTACGGTGCAGGACAGAAACTTTGGCTGTAGTGCATGATTTTACATTTTTAACTGGAACGTCAATTGGTTCTGATTCTTTTTGCACTGTCTTTCTATACAACTTTTTTATTTTTCCTAATTGTGGTAGAATTTTGGGGTACCAGAAGTATGGTGGATCTTCAGATTGTTACAGACTGTTCTGTTTTTGACAGATTCTATTTTTGATGCATAGTTTGCTTGTTTTGATGAATCTATCAATTTATATTAGTGGATTAAGACATGGAAAAGTTATATTACAGTAGAAACAATGCAAAAACAAAATATGAATTGGTTTGCAACAATACTTAGAGTGGTGATTTGCTTTATTATACTAACGAATCTTACCGAGTTTTCTGTTGAAGTTTTGTGTGGATGAAGTGTCTAAACGAGGAGGTCTCGATATGAGGAAAAGGAAGAGAGGAAATAGCTCAAGCTTGGGGATGCCCAAGTAACCCCAAGTAAATATTCAAGGAGACTCAAGTGTCTAAGCTTGGGGATGCCCCGGAAGGCATCCCCTCTTTCTTCAACAAGTATCGGTATGTTTTCGTATTCGTTTCGTTTATGCATTATGTGCAAGTCTTGGAGCGTCTTTTGCATTTAGTTTTCACTTTTATTTTATGCACCATGCTGGTATGAGATAGTCCTTGGTTGATTTATAGAATGCTCATTGCACCTCACTTAAATCTTTTGAGTATGGCTTTATGGAATGCTTCATGTGCTTCACTTATATCATTTGAAGTTTGGATTGCCTGTTTCTCTTCACATAGAAAACCGCCATTTGTAGAATGCTCTTTTGCTTCACTTATATTTGTTAGAGCGTGGGCATATCTTTTGTAGAAAGAATTAAAGTCTCTTGCTTCACTTAAATCAATTTATAGAGATGACAGGAATTGGTCATTCACATGGTTAGTCATAAAATCCTACATAAACTTGTAGATCGCTGAATATGATATGTTTGATTCCTTGCAATAGTTTTGTGATATAAAGATGGTGATATTAGAGTCATGCTAGTGGGTGGTTGTGGATTGTAGAGACACTTGTGTTGAGGTTTGCAAGTCCCGTAGCATGCACGTATGGTAACCGTTGTGTGACAAATTTGAAGCATGGGGTGTTTCTTTGATTATCTTCCTTATGAGTGGTGGTCGGGGACGAGCGATGGTCTTTTCCTACCAATCTATCCCCCTAGGGGCATGCGTAGTAGTACTTTGCTTTGAGGGCTAATAAACTTTTGCAATAAGTATATGAGTTCTTTATGACTAATGTGAGTCCATGGATTATACGCACTTTTACCTTTCCATCATTGCTAGCCTCTTCGGTACCGTACATTGCCCTTTCTCACCTTGAGAGTTGGTGCAAACTTTGTCGGTGCATCCAAACCCCGTGATATGATACGCTCTATCACACATAAGCCTCCTTATATCTTCCTCAAAACAGCCACCATACCTACCTATCATGGCATTTCCATAGTCATTCCGAGATATATTGCCATGCAACTTCCATCATCATCATATTCATGACTTGAGCATTCATTGCCATATTGCTTTGCATGATCGTAAGATAGCTAGCATGATGTTTTCATGGCTTGTCCGTTTTTCGATGTCATTGCTACGCTAGAACATTGCACATCCCGGTACACCGCCAGAAGCATTCATATAGAGTCATATCTTTGTTCTAGTATCGAGTTGTAATATTGAGTTGTAAGTAAATAAAAGTGTGATGATCATCATTATAGAGCATTGCCCCTTGAAAAAAGAGGAAAAAAAATAAGAAAAAAGGAAAGGCCAAAGAAGCCTAAATAAAAAAAGGGGGCCAAAGAAGCCCACCGAAAAAAGAAAAAAAGAAAAAGAAAAGGGGCAATGTTACTATCCTTTTTCCACACTTGTGCTTCAGAGTAGCACCATGTTCTTCATATAGAGAGTCTCCTATGTTATCACTGTTGGAAATATGCCCTAGAGGCAATAATAAAAGTATTATTATTATATTTCCTTGTTCATGATAATTGTCTTTTATTCATGCTATAATTGTATTATCCGGAAATCGTAATACACGTGTGAATACATAGACCACAATACATCCCTTGTAAGCCTCTAGTTGACTAGCTCGTTGATCAACAAATAGTCATGGTTTCCTGACTATGGACATTGGATGTCATTGATAACGGGATCACATCATTAGGAGAATGATGTGATGGACAAGACCCAATCCTAAGCATAGCACAAGATCGTGTAGTTCGTTTTGCTAGAGCTTTTCCAATGTCAAGTATCTTTTCCTTGGACCATGAGATCGTGTAACTCCCGGATACCGTAGGAGTGCTTTGGGTGTACCAAACGTCACAACGTAACTAGGTGACTATAAAGGTGCACTACAGGTATCTCTGAAAGTGTCTGTTGGGTTGACACGGATCGAGACTGGGATTTGTCACTCCGTATAACGGAGAGGTATCACTGGGCCCACTCGGTAGTGCATCATCATAATGAGCTCAAAGTGACCAAGTGTCTGGTCACGGGATCATGCATTATGGTACGAGTAAAGTGACTTGCCGGTAACGAGATTGAACGAGGTATCGGGATACCGACGATCGAATCTCGGGCAAGTAACATACCGTCTGACAAAGGGAATAGTATACGGGGTTGCTTGAATCCTCGACATCGTGGTTCATCCGATGAGATCATCGAGGAGTATGTGGGAGCCAACATGGGTATCCAGATCCCGCTGTTGGTTATTGACCGGAGAGCCGTCTCGGTCATGTCTGCATGTCTCCCGAACCCGTAGGGTCTACACACTTAAGGTTCGGTGACGCTAGGGTTGTATGAATATGAGTATGCAGCAAACCGAATGTTGTACGGAGTCCCGGATGAGATCCCGGATGTCACGAGGAGTTCCGGAATGGTCCGGAGGTAATGAATTATATGTAGGAAGTGTTGTTTCGGCCATCGAGAAAGTTTCGGGGGCACCCGATATTGTACCAGGACCATCGAAAGGCTCCCGGGGGTCCATTGGGTGGGGCCACCTATCCCGAAGGGCCCCGTGGGCTGAAGTAGGAGGGGAACCAGCCCCTAGTGGGCTAGTGCGCCCCCCCTTTGGGTGAAGGAAATATGCCCTAGAGTTAATAATAAAGTTATTATTTATTTCCTTATATCATGATAAATGTTTATTATTCATGCTAGAATTGTATTAACCGAAAACAGAATACATGTGTGAATACATAGACAAACATAGTGTCACTAGTATGCCTCTACTTGACTAGCTCGTTTATCAAAGATGGTTATGTTTCCTAGCCATGGACAAAAGAGTTGTCATTTGATTAACGGGATCACATCATTAGGAGAATGATGTGATTGACTTGACCCATTCCGTTAGCTTAGCACTTGATCGTTTAGTATGTTGCTATTGCTTTCTTCATGACTTATACATGTTCCTATGACTATGAGATTATGCAACTCCCGTTTACCGGAGGAACACTTTGTGTGCTACCAAACGTCACAACATAACTGGGTGATTATAAAGGAGCTCTACAGGTGTCTCCGAAGGTACATGTTGGGTTGGCGTATATCGAGATTAGGATTTGTCACTCCAATAGTCGGAGAGGTATCTCTGGGCCCTCTCGGTAATGCACATCACTTAAGCCTTGCAAGCATTGCAACTAATGAGTTAGTTGTGAGATGATATATTACGAAACGAGTAAAGAGACTTGCCGGTAACGAGATTGAACTAGGTATTGGATACCGACGATCGAATCTCGGGCAAGTAACATACCGATGACAAAGGGAACAACGTATGTTGTTATGCGGTTTGACCGATAAAGATCTTCGTAGAATATGTAGGAACCAATATGGACATCCAGGTTCCGCTATTGGTTATTGATCGAGAATAGTTATAGGTCATGTCTACATAGTTCTCGAACCCGTAGGGTCCGCACGCTTAACGTTACGATGACATTTTTATTATGAGTTTATAAGTTTTGATGTACCGAAGTTTGTTCGGAGTCCCGGATGTGATCACGGACATGACGAGGAGTCTTGAAATGGTCGAGACATAAAGATTGATATATTGGACGGATATATTTGGATACCGGAAAGGTTCCGGATGAGATTGGGAATATACTGGAGCTCCGGGAGGTTACCGGAACCCCCCCGGTAAGTATATGGGCCTTATTGGGCCTTAGTGGAAAGGAGGGAGAAAGAGCAAAGGAGGGGGCGCCCCCCCCAAGCCCAATCCGAATTGGGAGGGGGGCCGGGCCCCCCTTTCCTTTTTCCCTCCCCTCTCTTCCTTCCCTCTCCTACTCCTAATAGGGAAGGGGGGGGGGGGGGCAAACCTACTTGGAGTAGGATTGCCCCCCCTAGGGCGCGCCTCTCCCCTTGGCCGGCCCCCTCCTCCTCTCCCCCTTTATATACGGGGGAGGGGGCACCCCTAGATGACACAAGTTGATCTACGGATTGTTCCTTAGCCGTGTGCGGTGCCCCCCTCCACCATATTCCACCTTGGTCATATCGTCGCGGAGTTTAGGCGAAGCCCTGCGCTGGTAGAACATCATCATCGTTACCACGCCGTCGTGCTGACGGAACTCATCCCCGACGCTTTGCTAGATCGGAGCCCGGGGAACGTCATCGAGCTGAACGTGTGCTGAACACGGAGGTGCCGTACGTTCGGTGCTTGGATCGGTCGGATCGTGAAGACGTACGACTACATCAACCGCGTTGTCATAACGCTTCCGCTTACGGTCTACGAGGGTACGTGGACAACACTCTCCCCTCTCGTTTGCTATACCATCACCATGATCTTGCGTGTGCGTAGGAATTTTTTTGAAATTACCACGTTCCCCAACAGTGGGATCAGAGCCTAGGTTTTATGCGTTGATGTTATATGCACGAGTAGAACACAAGTGAGTTGTGGGCGATACAAGTCATACTGCTTACCAGCATGTCATACTTTGGTTCAGCGGTATTGTTGGATGAAGCGGCCCGGACCGACATTACGCATTCGCTTACGCGAGAGTGGTTTTACCGCCGTGCTTTGCACACAGGTGACTAGCGGGTGTCCGTTTCTCCAACTTTAGTTGAATCAAGTGTGGCTACGCCCGGTCCTTGCGAAGGTTAAAACAGCACTAACTAGACAAACTATCATTGTGGTTTTGATGCGTAGATAAGAACGGTTCTTGCTCAGCCCATGTTGTGATGTGATATGGTCAAGACGTGATGCTATATTTTATTGTATGAGATGATCATGTTTTGTAACCGAAGTTATCGGCAACTGGCAGGAGCCATATGGTTGTCGCTTTATTGTATGAAATGCAAACGCCCTGTAATTGCTTTACTTTATCTCTAAGCGGTAGCGATAGTCGTAGAAGCAATAGATGGCGTAAACGACAACGATGCTACGATGGAGATCAAGGTGTCGCGCCGGTGACGATGGTGTTCACGATGGTGCTTCGAAGATGGAGATCACAAGCACAAGATGATGATGGCCATATCATATCACTTATATTGATTACATGTGATGTTTATCCTTTATGCATCTTATCTTGCTTTGATTGACGGTAGCATTTTAAGATGATCTCTTACTAATTATCAAGAAGTGTTCTCCCTGAGTATGCACCGTTGCGAAAGTTCTTCGTGCTGAGACACCACGTGATGATCGGGTGTGATAGGCTCTACGTTCAAATACAACGGGTGCAAAACAGTTGCACATGCGGAATACTCAGGTTAAACTTGACGAGCCTAGCATATACAGATATGGCCTCGGAACACGGAGACCGAAAGGTCGAGCGTGAATCATATAGTAGATATGATCAACATATGGATGTTCAGTGTTGAAACTACTCCATCTCACGAGACGATCGGACATGGTGTAGTTGATATGGATCACATAATCACTTAGAGGATTAGAGGGATGTCTATCTAAGTGGGAGTTCTTAAGTGATATGATTAATTGAACTTTAATTAATCATGAACTTAGTCCTGGTAGTATTTTGCAAATTATGTTGTAGATCAATAGCTCGCATTGTTGCTTCCCTATGTTTTATATGTGTTCCTAGAGAAAACCAAGTTGAAAGATGTTAGTAGCAATGATGCGGATTGGATCCGTGATCTGAGGTTTATCCTTATTGCTGCACAGAAGAATTATGTCCTTAATGCACCGCTAGGTGACAGACCTATTGTAGGAGCAAATGCAGACGTTATGAACATTTGGCTAGCTCAATATGATGACTACTTGATAGTTTAGTGCACAATGCTTAACGGCTTAGAATCGGGACTTCAAAGACGTTTTGAACGTCATGGACCATATGAGATGTTCCAGGAATTGAAGTTAATATTTCCAGCAAATACCCGAGTTGAGAGATATGAAGTCTCCAACAAGTTCTATAGCTAAAAGATGGAGGAGAATCTCTCAACTAGTGAGCATGTGCTCAGATTGTCTGGGTACTACAATCGCTTGAATCAAGTGGGAGTTAATCTTCCAGATAAGATAGTGATTGATAGAGTTCTCTAGTCACCATCACCAAGTTAGTAGAACTTTGTGATGAACTATAGTATGCAAGGGATGACGAAAACGATTCCCGAGCTCTTCGTGATGTTGAAATCGACGAAGGTAGAAATCAAGAAAGAGCATCAAGTGTTGATGGTTGACAAGATCACTAGTTTCAAGAAAAGGGCAAAGGGAAAGAAAGGGAACTTCAAGTAGAATGACAAGCAAGTTGTCAGTCCCGCGAAGAAGCCCAAAGCTAGACCAAAGCCTGAAACTGAGTGATTATACTGCAAAGGAAATGGTCACTAGAAGCAGAAATGCCCTGAATATTTGGTGGATAAGAAGGATGGCAAAGTGAACAAGGGTATATTTGATATACATGTTATTGATGTGTACTTTACTAGTGTTTATAGTAGCCCCTGAGTATTTGATACTTGTTCGGTTGCTAAATATTAGTAACTTGAAACAGGAGTTACAGAATAAACAGAGACTAGTTGAAGGGGAAGTGACGATGAGTGTTGGAAGTGGTTCGAAGATTGATATGATCATCATCGCACACTCCCTATACTTTCAGATTAGTGTTAAACCTAAATAAATGTTATTTGGCGTTTGCGTTGAGAATGAATATGATCTGATCATGTTTATTGCGATACGGTTATTCATTTAAAGTCAGAGAATAATTGTTGTTCTGTTTACATGAATAAAACCTTCGATGGTCATACGCCCAATGAAAATAGTTTGTTGTATCTCGATCGTAGTAATACACATATTCATAATATTGATGCCAAAAGATGCAAAGTTGATAATGATAGTGCAAATTATTTGTGGCACTGCCGTTTGGGTCATATCGGTGTAAAGCGCATGAGGAAACTCCATAAAGATGGAATTTTGGAATCTCTTGGTTATGAATCATTTGATGCTTGCGAACCGTGCCTTTTGGGCAAGATGACTAAAACTCTGTTCTCTGGAACAATGGAACGAGCTAGTGACTTATTGGAAATAATACATACCGATGTGTGCGGTCCAATGAGTGTTAATGCTCGTGGCGGGTATCGTTATTTTCTCACCTTCACAAGATGAATTGAGCAGATATGAGTATATCTACTTAATAAAGCACAAGTCTGAAACATTTGAAAAGTTCAAAGAATTTCAGAGTGAAGTGGAGAATCATCATAACAAGAAAATAAAGTTTCTGCAATTTGATCGCGGAGACAAATATTTGAGTTACGAGTTTGGTCTTCAATTAAAACAATGTGGAATAGTTTCACAAACTCATGCCACCTGGAGCACCACAACTTAATGGTGTGTCCGAATGTCATAACAGTACTTTATTGGATATAGTACAATCTATGATGTCTCTTACAGATTTACCATTATCGTTTTGGGGTTATGCATTAAAGACAACTGCATTCACTTTAAATAGGGCACCATCAAAATCCGTTGAGACGACGCCTTATAAACTGTGGTTTAGCAAGAAACCAAAGTTGTCGTTTCTTAAAGTTTGGGGCTACGATGCTTAGGTGAAAATGTTTCAACCTGATAAGCTCGAACCCAAATCGGAGAAGTGTGTCTTCATAGAATACCCAAAGGAAACTGTTGGGTACACCTTCTATCACAGATCCAAAGGCAATATATTCGTTGCTAAAATGGATCCTTTCCAGAGAAGGAGTTTCTCTCGAAAGAAGTGAGTGGGAGGAAAGTAGAACTTGATGAGGTAACTGTACCTGCTCCCTTATTGGAAAGTAGTTCATCACAGAAATCAGTTCCTGTGATTCCTACACCAATTAGTGAGGAAGCTAATGATGATGATCATGAAGCTTCAAATCAAGTTACTACTGAACCTCGTAGGTCCTCCAGAATAAGATCCACACCAAAGTGGTACGGCAATCCTATTCTAGAAGTCATGTGACTAGACCATGATGAACCTACGAACTATGAGGAAGCGATGATGAGCCCAGATTCCGCGAAATGGCTTAAGGCCATAAAATCTGAGATATGATCCATGTATGAGAACAAAGTATGGACTTTGATTGACTTGCTCGATGATCAGCAAGCCATGTTAAATAAATGGATCTTCAAGAGGAAGACAGACACTCATAGTAGTGTTACTATCTACTAAGCTCGACTTGTTGCGAAAGGTTTTTGACAAGTTCAAGGTGTTGAATACGATGAGATTTTCTCACTCGTATCGATGCTTAAGTCTGTCCGAATCATGTTAGCAACTGCCACATTTTATGAAATCTGGCAAATGGATGTCAAAACTGCATTCCTTAATGGATTTTTTTTAAAAGAAGAGTTGTATATGATGCAACCAGAAGGTTTTGTTAATCCTAAAGGTGCTAACAAAATGTGCAAGCTCCAGCGATCCATCAATGGACTGGTGCAAGCATCTCGGAGTTGGAATATATGCTTTCATGAGTTGATCAAAGCATATAGTTTTATACAGACTTGCGGTGAAGCCTGTATTTACAATAAAGTGAGTGGGAGCACTACCGCCTTTCTGATAAATATATGTGAGTAACATATTATTGATCAAAAATGATGTAGAATTTTTCTGGAAAGCATAAATGAGTATTTGAAAGGAGTTCTTTAAAAAGAAAGACCTCAGTAAAGCTACTTACATATTGAGCATCAAGATCTATTGAGATAGATCAAGACGCTTGATAAGTTATTCAATAAGTACATACCTTGTCAAGATTTTGAACTAGTTCAAAATGGAACAGTCAAAGAAAGAGTTCTTGCCTGTGTTGCAAAGGTGTGAAATTGAGTAAGACTCAAGACCCGACCATAGCAGAAAATAGAAAGAGAATGAAAAGTCATTCCCTATGCCTCAGTCATAGGTTCTATAAAGTATGCTATGCTGTGTACCAGACCAATTGTATACCTTGCTCTGAGTTTGGCAAAGGAATACAATTTTGATCTAAGAGTAGATCACTGGACAACGGTCAAGAATATCCTTAGTGAGGACTAAGGAGATGTTTCTCGATTATGGAGGTGATAAAAAGAGCCCGTCGTAAAGGGTTACATCGGTGCAAGCTTTTACGCTGATCCAGATGACTCTAAGTCTCAATCTGGATACATATTGAGAGTGGGAGCAATTAGCTAGAGTAGCTCCATGCAGAGCATTGTAGACATAGAATATTTGCAAAATACATACGGCTCTGAATGTGACAGACCCATTGACTAAAACTTCTCTCATGAGCAAAACATGATCATACCTTAGTACTCTTTGGGTGTTAATCATATAGCTATGTGAACTAGATTATTGACTCTAGTAAACCCTTTGGGTGTTGGTCACATGACGATGTGAACTATGGGTGTTAATCACATACAGATGTGAATATTGGTGTTGAATCACATGATGATGTGAACTAGATTATTGACTCTAGTGCAAGTGGGAGACTGAAGGAAATATGCCCTAGAGGCAATAATAAAGTTATTATTTATTTCCTTATATCATGATAAATGTTTATAATTCATGCTAGAATTGTATTAACCGGAAACATAATACATGTGTGAATACATAGACAAACATAGTGTCACTAGTATGCCTCTACTTGACTAGCTCGTTTATCAAAGATGGTTATGTTTCCTAGCCATGGACAAAAGAGTTGTCATTTGATTACCGGGATCACATCATTAGGAGAATGATGTGATTTACTTGACCCATTCCGTTAGCTTAGCACTTGATCATTTAGTATGTTGCTATTGCTTTCTTCATGACTTATACATGTTCCTATGACTATGAGATTATGCAACTCCCGTTTACCAGAGGAACACTTTGTGTGCTACCAAACGTCACAACGTAACTGGGTGATTATAAAGGAGCTCTATAGGTGTCTCCGAAGGTACATGTTGGGTTGGCGTATATCGAGATTAGGATTTGTCACTCTGATAGTTGGAGAGGTATCTCTGGGCCCTCTCGGTAATGCACATCACTTAAGCCTTGCAAGCATTGCAACTAATGAGTTAGTTGTGAGATGATGTATTACGGAATGAGTAAAGAGACTTGCCGGTAACGAGATTGAACTAGGTATTGGATACCGACGTCGAATCTCGGGCAAGTAACATACCGATGACAAAGGGAACAACGTATGTTGTTATGCGGTTTGACCGATAAAGATCTTCGTAGAATATGTAGGAACCAATATGGACATCCAGGTTCCGCTATTGTTTATTGACCAAGAATAGTTCTAGGTCATGTCTACATAGTTCTCGAACCCGTAGGGTCCGCACGCTTAATGTTACGATGACAGTTTTATTATGAGTTTATAAGTTTTGATGTACGAAAGTTTGTTCGGAGTCCCGGATGTGATCACAGACATGACGAGGAGTCTCGAAATGGTCAAGACATAAAGATTGATATATTGAATGGATATATTTGGATACCGGAAAGGTTCCGGATGAGATTGGGAATATACCGGAGCTCCGGGAGGTTACCAGAACCCCCCGGTAAGTATATGGGCCTTATTGGGCCTTAGTGGAAAGGAGGGTGTCGGTGTCAAAACCGGCGGATCTCGGGTAGGGGGTCCCAAGCAGTGCGTCTTAGGATCAATGGTAACAGGAGGCAAGGGACACGATGTTTTACCCAGGTTTGGGCCCTCTCGATGGAAGTAAAACCCTACGTCCTGCTTGATTAATATTGATGATGTGGGTTACAAGAGTAGATCTACCACGAGATCAAGGAGGCTAAACCCTAGAAGCTAGCCTATGGTATGATTGTTGTTGTATATCTATCGACTAGCCTGGACTCGGTTTATATAATGCACCAGAGGCCTAGGATAACAAGAGTCCTAGCCGAATACACCGGTGGGGGAGGAGTCCTTGTCTTGATCGCCAACTCTTGTTGATTCTTCCTTCTATGCGGCAGCTGTCCGGACTGGCCCCCTGAGTATACGGCCATGGGGGTCCTCGGCCCAATCCAACTGATCGGGAGACGATGCGTTGAGTACCCCCTAGTCCAGGACACCGTCAGTAGCCCCCTGAACCGGTCTTCAAGTTAGGGACGCTCCTCGATTCTTCCGAACTGTTCTTCATCTTCGGTTGCCGGTCTTGAAAACTGGTTCAACAAATCTTCTCATCTTCTATCTTGAGGATCGCCGAAATGCATTCGACGAGTTTACGCGTTGGGTATCCGAGGAGCCCCTTTAAGTTTACGGCCTTTATCAATGCCTTGTTATTTTTATTCCATGCCTCGGGTTTGAAGTTGTTCCTGGGTGGCAACGTCCTCTTGCATCCGAGCTCCAACGCCGGACTGCATTCGAGGTATCTTTTGCAGCCGAGCACCAATGTCGGACTGCTTCCCAGCTCTAACGTCAGACTATGTATCCGAGCTCCAACGCCGGACTGTATCCGAGCTCCAACGCCGGACTATGTATCCGAGCTCCAACGTCGGACTTTATCCGAGGTGTCAAAAATCACCTTGGTTCAAAGAAGTTTGAAGGAGTTTAACCGAGCCTAATGCCGGAAATGCCCTCTAAGGAGCCAGCCACTTGCATCCGAGCTATATGTCGAATTGCTTCCGAGGTGGTTAAGCATCTCGGTCATGGGCTGATTTTTGGCCAATGTTTTTTATTGATGTAATTTATTCTCTGACGAGATATATAGCCAGTAGCCCTCAAGGTATGTATCGGTCTAAAACCCGAGATGCACCTGAAGGATGACATAAGACCGCTGATCCCCGTAGCCGCTGAGACTCAGGTTGATTTGCAAAATTGGTCTGAGGATCAAGTCCTAGCTCGGCAGAATACTTCGGGACACAAAAACGGCATGCTCAGTCCTCGAGACTCAGGTTGGGTGCGACCGACCAACCTGAGGATCAAAATCTCCTCGGAAACTGTATTGCACTTAAAATTTTCTGCATAGAACAGGCAATGCAGTAACCCCGAGACACTGGTCGGGTGGCAATACCAGATCAGGGGATCGATGTGCCCCTTTAATATTTGTATAAATAATAAGCCCGAAGCCTAGTAGCCCCCGAGCCTTAATGCGGGCACGGGAGGCCGAATTAAGGATCGATATCCATAGTAAAATCACAAATTATGTGTAATGACTCTATGTATCCAAGTACTTTACGTCATTAATGCTCGAATCCGCATTGTACAAAACTTTATTGACCAACCATCGGCTTCCACCTCCTCAGCCAATAGCCGAGGAGTGTTTGTCCTACTTTATAAAGCCTTTATGAGGGCAAAGATTTACAACAAACAAGGCAATCTGGCCATACGGTTTTATAAACAAAGGTACGCGGAGAGACATGTTATATTACTGTTTAACAGAAGAAATGTCTTCCAGAGAAAATAGTCCCGCTATCGGTTCCTTTCTTTGGGTTGTCATGCTAAGCATGATCATGAAACCTCTGCTCCAATGTAAGAGCAAAATATCGAGGATTTAGTTTGGGAGGCCAGTTAATAGCCCCCGATAGTGTTCGGCGACAATCGAGGTCAAGCCGGAAACACTTCGGCCAATGAATGGCCCGTCATTTAATATAGTCATCGGATCGCTGCCCAGTTTACACCTATTGTGACAGTCAGTTTTCGGCTTTCTCCACTGAGGTGCTTGACCATGCGAGCTGGAAGCACAATCGCAGTGGTTCTCCCTTTGCACACCTAGCCGAACAAAGCGGAACGTAGGAGGCAAGCGCGGGAGCCGGGCAACCCAACTATTGACCGAAGACACAATTCGAAACTGATGCATATATAGCAATATCCGAGAATGTTTTTGCCGAATCTCAAAAGGTGTCCGGCGTTGCACTGCAAGACTTGTGCTGAAAACACACAAATAGTTTAAAAGTGCCATGGGCTCGAAAAGCCAAAAAACTTATTCAAAAGATTAATGTCCGAACTAGATCAAGTGTTCGGTGCCAATCCGAAAATTGGACTTTAGAAAAAAAAGGTGCTTCTGCCGTGCTTTAACATGACACATCCTATCTCAAAACTTCAAGCGGGTCAGCCTACGGCTTCAACCTCCTATCCCGAGACGGAGTACTTCTTACTAGGCCAGTTTAGCAAACTAAACTCTAGCGGCTTTGAGAGAGAAATTAGGCTCCCCGGCTAGTGACCGCACACTTGTGTCGAAAAAAGGAGTGATAAATAATAATAAAAACTTTGCAACGGCTAGGAAGAGAAACACTTAGTATGAAACGGCTCAAATAAACATAAGAGCCCCCAAGTGACTTGGGTAAAAGTTGATAATGTAAGGTGACATGTAGAATGCCTTCTAGCCGGATTGTAGATCGTTTGTCGTAGCGGACCTTTTCGCTTCAACCTCTGGACCCAATAGTCCGGAGTGTGTCCGAATACCCTCGCGGTTATAAAAACCGGGGCATGCGTGGAGACCAGGCGTAGGGGTCATTAGTGCTTTATCAGACAAGTGCCCAACTAGTTATGTTATATTACATGGTTAGTAAGAAACATCTTCCAGGGAGAATAGTTCCGTTAGGGGTTCCTTTCCCTGGGAGGCATGCCCTAAAGTGCATGTCCGGACTGCGAAAAGAGCAGAAAAACATCTGGGGGCAGGTAAATAAATAGGTAAGAAATCATCTTTTAGTTCACCGACCGAGTATTCCCTTAAGAACGCTAGCTTTCGGCTTCACCCAGTCTGAGGTACACATCCGGCTGACCCGGCAGTAACAATCACAGAGGTGCTCCCTTTACCACCTAGCCGAACAATCGGGAACGTAGGGGTAAGCACAGGAGCCAGGCAACCCAGCTTGGCCAAAACTTAAGTCATATCGATGCATATAATGGTGAATAAAAGGTACATGCGGAAGTGTGACACATGTGTTGGGCATAAAGCCCGAATTAATAAGCTTCTGTTAAAGAAGCCCCCAGGTATAATGAGCGTGGGTAGTGCGTCAAGTGTGTGCGAACAAAGTTTCGACAAGGAAGATAAGCAACTTTTTCCCGAGAAAGTATAATGCTTGGTCGAACCGAACACAAGTTAGAAATTTTAAAACTTTGAGCATGAAGGCAATTTAGCTGGTTAATGTGTTCGGTATTGACGATGCGGTCCGAGCTTGATGCGGGACAAGGTTCTATCCCCCAAGCCGGTCCCGAGGTGGCAGAGCAAAGAGCTCGGCACTGTGAAGTGGTGACATAGCATGGTCAATGCAGGACGGCAGAGTGATGCCGAAGTCCCTGGCATGGGGTAATGAAGTGTTGACGAAGCCCCCCGTCCAGCCGAGGTGACGTCAAAGGATATAGTCCGGCTGGATCATTTTCCTGTGCACAAAAAATAGTGCAAACCAGAGATAATAGTAAAAAAATCGTTGCATACTAAATAATTTATGCAAAGTGAGTAATAAAAGAAATATGGCCTGGCGCCGAAGTCGATGTCGATGCAGGTCATCGGCGTAATGCAATAAAGGCATGACAAAGCCTGGATTCACAGCTCGGTCCGAGTTCCGGATGCGGCGTTCGCCGGACTATGTACGGAAACTGACCGAACCATCATGCGACCGTCGATAATGCGGCCAGTATTTGATAGACCTGTGTACATATGATGGACTAACCAGAGTAATAATTCCTTGGGAAAATTAACCCAAACAAGCAAAAAGAAATACTAGGATTAATAGCACCTGGTTTATTTGTTGTAGCAATCCAAAGGAAGGTGATTCCCAAAATTGGGACTCGATCCGCGCGCCCATTGCCTAGTCGGCTAGTGACACCGAAGTGTCCGGAGTAGGTTGATGAAGAGATGGCGAAGCCCCTGGTCCAGCCGAAATGTCGAAGTAGGTCGGCGTGATGGACACCAGCTTGAAGAAGCAATAGTGCGGCCCTGCCGATGCAGGTCGTGACGTGGTCGATGCCGGCTTGACGAAGTGACCGTGCGGCGATGCCGGTATGCCCACTCCGTGTAATCCGTGGGGCGGCGATGTTGGTGATGATTTATCCTTCGCGATTCCGGACTCTCGTTCGGCTTGCCGAGATGATGATCCGAAGAAATTGAGCTCGGCTCAACAAAGCGACGACATGTCTAACGCAGGTCGGCCGCCGTGGAGTGATGTTGTCGGGCTGGTTTGACACCGGCGCGACGGTGAAGTTCGTATTGCAAGAATACTTTCAATACTACTGGGATGTGTTTGAGAATAAAACACAACACCCCATACAAAAACTTCCTTCAAAAAGGATGTCCGAGATCCCGTTCATAAAGAAGATGAATTCGGGTCGGATTCGTTCTCGCGCATAAAACAGATCCAAAAAGTGATGCACTAATCGGAAGTTTCCCGGAGTTTGGATGGTCGGATCGAGTTGAATTTTTGGCAGGTGGTAGATATGGGAATTCTGCAGTAAATCAACGGTTGGATCCTCCAAAGGACATCCGAGCTAGATGCTGGATACCACGCCCTAAACTCGTCCGGATTCTCGTCCAGATTCAACAGGGCTCCGGTATATCGGAGATTGCCGGAGATTCCTCCATCTGAACTCGACGAAATTTTTGCAGGGTTGTTGTAGACTTAATTCCGCATAATTCCACCGAAGTAATCGTTTAAGCGACACTCGAGGAGGCGGTGGCAGCGGATACAAGTTTGCTGTCCAGAAAAACAGCACGGTCGCCTGAGGGCAATGTTGACGTTGAGCCCCCGAGCTCCATTGATGACTCCTCCATGATCTTGATAGAGATCGGAGTTGGTGTTGATGAAGGTCTTCATCCGAACATGACGATCGGAGGTAGGCCGCAGTCCTCGGTCAAGCCAAGGTGACCAGTCGAGCTGGTGACAAAGAAGCCGACGTCGCAGTTGACCTGCAGTCGAGCCATTGATCATTTCGTCGATCACACAACGGAACTCTCAATGAAAGCACCAATGTCGGTGTCAAAATCGGCGGATCTCGGGTAGGGGGTCCCAAGCAGTGCGTCTTAGGATCAATGGTAAGGAGGCAAGGGACACGATGTTTTACCCAGGTTCGGGCCATCTCGATGGAGGTAAAACCCTACGTCCTGCTTGATTAATATTGATGATGTGGGTTACAAGAGTAGATCTACCACGAGATCAAGGAGGCTAAACTCTAGAAGCTAGCCTATGGTATGATTGTTGTTGTATATCTATCAACTAGCCTGGCCTCGGTTTATATAATGCACCAGAGGCCTAGGATAACAAGAGTCCTAGCCAAATACGCCGGTGGGGGAGGAGTCCTTGTCTTGATCGCCAAGTCTTGTTGATTCTTCCTTGTATGCGGCAGCTGTCCGGACTGCCCCCCTGAGTATACGGCCATGGGGGTCCTCGGCCCAATCCAACTGATCGGGAGACGACGCGTTGAGTACCCCCTAGTCCAGGACACCGTCAGAGGGAGAAGGAGCGAAGGAGGGGCCGCGCCCCCCCCCCAAGCGCAGTCCGAATTGGGAGGGGGGGCCGGCCCCCCTTTCCTTCTTCCCTCCCCTCTCTTCCTTCCCTCTCCTACTCCTAATAGGAAAGGGGGGGGGGGCAAACCTACTTGGAGTAGGATTGCCCCCCCTAGGGCGCGCCTCTCCCCTTGGCCGGCCCCCTCCTCCTCTCCCCCTTTATATACGGGGGAGGGGGGCACCCCTAGATGACACAAGTTGATCTACGGATTGTTCCTTGGCTGTGTGCAGTGCCCCCCTCCACCATATTCCACCTTGGTCATATCGTCGCAGTTTAGGTGAAGCCCTGCACCGGTAGAACATCATCATCGTCACCACGCCGTTGTGCTGACGGAACTCATCCCCAACGCTTTGCTGGATTGGAGCCCAGGGAACGTCATCGAGCTGAACGTGTGCTGAACACGGAGTTGCCGTACGTTCGGTGCTTGGATCGGTCGGATCGTGAAGACGTACGACTACATCAACCACGTTGTCATAACGCTTCCGCTTACGGTCTACGAGGGTACGCGGATAACACTCTCCCCTCTCGTTTGCTATACCATCACCATGATCTTGCGTGTGCGTAGGAATTTTTTTGAAATTACTACGTTCCCCAACATTGGCCCCCCTGCGCCTAGGGTTGGAAACCCTAGGTGGGGGGGGGGGGCGCCCCACTTGCCTTTGGGGGCACTCCACCCCCTGGCCACCGCCCCCTTGGGAGATTGGATCTCCCAGGGCTGGCACCCCCCCTGGGGGCCTATATAAAGGAGGGCAAGGGGGAGGGCAGCCGCACCCATTGTGTCTTGGCGCCTCCCTCCCCCTGCTACACCTCGTCCTCCTCCCGCAGCAGCTTGGCGAAGCCCTGCCGGAGTTCTGCTGCATCCACCACCACGCCATTGTGCTGCTGGATCATCATCAACCTCTCCTTCCCCCTTGCTCGATCAAGAAGGAGGAGACGTCATCCGCTCCATACGTGTGTTGAACGCGGAGGTGTTGTCCGTTCGGCACTTGGTCATCGGTGATTTGGATCACGACGAGTACAACTCCATCATCACCGTTCTCTCGAACGCTTCCGCACGCGATCTACAAAGTGGTATGTAGATGCAATCTCTCTCCCATGACTCATTGCTTAGATGAACTAATAGATGGATCTTGGTGAAACCGTAGGAAAATTTTTAATTTTCTGCAACGTTCCCCAACAGTGGCATCATGAGCTAGGTCTATGCGTAGTTCTCTGCTACACGAGTAGAACAGAATTTTGTTGTGGGCATAGATCTTGTCAACTTGCTTGCCGCTACTAGTCTTTTCTTGCTTCAGCGGTATTGTGGGATGAAGCGGCCCGGACCGACCTTACACGTACGCTTACGTGAGACAGGTTCCACCGACTGACATGCACTAGTTGCATAAGGTGGCTAGCGGGTGTCTGTCTCTCCTACTTTAGTTGGAGCGGATTAGATGAAAAGGGTCCTTATGAAGGGTAAATAGAAGTTGACAAAATCACGTTGTGGTTATTCGTAGGTAAGAAAACATTCTTGCTAGAACCCAATTGCAGCCACGTAAAAGATGCAACAACAATTAGAGGACGTCTAACTTGTTTTTGCAGCAATTGTCATGTGATGTGATATGGCCAGAAGTTGTGATGAATGATGAATGATATTGTGATGTATGAGATCATGTTCATGTAATAGGAATCACGACTTGCATGTCGATGAGTATGACAACCGGTAGGAGCCATAGGAGTTGTCTTTATTTTTGTATGACCTGCGTGTCATTGAAGAACGCCATGTAAATTACTTTACTTTATTGCTAAACGCGTTAGCCATAGAAGTAGAAGTAGTCGTTGGCGTGACAACTTCATGAAGACATGATGATGGAGATCATGATGATGGAGATCATGGTGTCATGCCGGTGACGAAGATGATCATGGAGCCCCGAAGATGGAGATCGAAGGAGCTATATGATATTGGCCATATCATGTCACTACTTTATATAATTGCATGTGATGTTCATTATGTTTATGCATCTTGTTTACTTAGAACGACGGTAGTAAATAAGATGATCCCTTATAATAATTTCAAGAAAGTGTTCCCCCTAACTGTGCGCCGTTGCTAAGTTCGTCGTTTCGAAGCACCACGTGATGATCGGGTGTGATAGATCCTTACATTCACATACAACGGGTGTAAGACAGTTTTACACATGCATAAACACTTAGGGTTAACTTGACGAGCCTAGCATGTACAGACATGGCCTCGGAACACAAGAGACCGAAAGGTCGAACATGAGTCGTATGGAAGATACGATCAACATGGAGATGTTCACCGATGATGACTAGTCCATCTCACGTGATGATCGGACACGGCCTAGTCGACTCGGATCGTGTAACACTTAGATGACTAGAGGGATGTCAATCTGAGTGGGAGTTCATTAAATAATTTGATTAGATGAACTTAATTATCATGAACTTAGTCTAAAAGCCTTTGCAAAATATGTCTTGTAGATCAAATGGCCAACGCTCATGTCAACATGAACTTCAACGCGTTCCTAGAGAAAACCAAGCTGAAAGATGATGTCAGCAACTATTCGGACTGGGTCCGGAACCTGAGGATCATCCTCATAGCAGCCAAGAAAGATTATATCCTAGATGCACCGCTAGGTGAAGCACCCATCCGAGAGAACCAAGACGTTATGAACGCTTGGCAATCACGTGCTGATGATTACTCCCTCGTTCAGTGTGGCATGCTTTACAACTTAGAACTGGGGCTCCAAAAGCGTTTTGAGCAACACGGAGCATATGAGATGTTCGAGGAGCTAAAAATGGTTTTTCAAGCTCATGCCCAGGTCGAGAGATATGAAGTCTCCGACAAGTTCTATAGTTGTAAGATGGAGGAAATCAGTTCTGTCAGTGAGCACATACTCAAAATGTCTGGGTTGCACAACCGCCTGTCCCAGCTGGAGATCAACCTCCCGGAAGAGGCGGTCATTGACAGAATCCTTCAGTCGCTCCCACCAAGCTACAAGAGCTTTGTGCTGAACTACAATATGCAGGGGATGGTGAAGACCATTCCTGAAGTATTTTCAATGCTGAAGTCAGCAGAGGTTGAAATCAAGAAAGAACATCAAGTGTTGATGGTCTATAAGACCACTAAGTTCAAGAAGGGCAAGGGTAAGAAGAACTTCAAGAAGGACGGAAAAGATGTTGCCGTGCCCGGTAAGCCAGTTGCCGGGAAGAAGTCAAAGAATGGACCCAAGCCTGAGACTGAGTGCTTTTATTGCAAAGTGAAGGGTCACTGGAAGCGGAACTGCCCCAAATACTTAGCGGACAAGAAGGCCGGCAACACTAAAGGTATATTTGATATACATGTAATTGATGTGTACCTTACCAGTACTCGTAGTAACTCCTGGGTATTTGATACCGGTGCCGTTGCTCATATTTGTAACTCACAGCAGGAGCTGCGGAATAAGCGGAGACTAGCAAAGGACGAGGTGACGATGCGCATCGGGAATGGTTCCAAGGTCGATGTGATCGCCGTCGGCACGCTACCTCTACATTTACCTACGGGATTAGTTTTGAACCTCAATAATTGTTATTTAGTGCCAAGTTTGAGCATGAACATTGTATCTGGATCTCGTTTAATACGAGATGGCTACTCATTTAAATCCGAGAATAATGGTTGTTCTATTTATATGAGAGATATGTTTTATGGTCATGCCCCGATGGTCAATGGTTTATTCTTAATGAATCTCGAACGTAATGTTACACATATTCATAGTGTGAATACCAAAAGATGTAAAGTTGATAACGATAGTCCCACATACTTGTGGCACTGCCGCCTTGGTCACATTGGTGTCAAGCGCATGAAGAAGCTCCATGCTGATGGACTTTTAGAGTCTCTCGATTATGAATCATTTGACACATGCGAACCATGCCTCATGGGCAAAATGACCAAGACTCCGTTCTCCGGAACAATGGAGCGAGCAACCAACTTATTGGAAATCATACATACTGATGTGTGTGGTCCAATGAGCGTTGAGGCTCGCGGAGGATATCGTTATGTTCTCACTCTCACTGATGACTTGAGTAGATATGGGTATGTCTACTTGATGAAACACAAGTCTGAGACCTTTGAAAAGTTCAAGGAATTTCAGAATGAAGTAGAGAATCAACGTGACCGAAAGATACAATTCTTACGATCGGATCGTGGAGGAGAATATTTAAGTCACGAATTTGGTACACACTTAAGAAAATGTGGAATCGTTTCACAACTCACGCCGCCTGGAACACCTCAGCGTAACGGTGTGTCCGAACGTCGTAATCGCACTCTATTGGATATGGTGCGATCTATGATGTCTCTTACCGATTTACCGCTATCATTTTGGGGATACGCTCTAGAGATAGCTACATTCACTTTAAATAGGGCACCGTCTAAATCCGTTGAGATGACACCGTATGAATTATGGTTTGGGAAGAAACCTAAGCTGTCGTTTCTAAAAGTTTGGGGACGCGATGCTTATGTCAAGAATCTTCAACCTGAAAAGCTCGAACCCAAGTCAGAAAAATGCGTCTTCATAGGATACCATAAGGAAACCATTGGCTATACCTTCTACTTAAGATCCGAGGGCAAGATCTTTGTTGCCAAGAACGGATCCTTTCTGGAAAAAGAGTTTCTCTCGAAAGGAGTAAGTGGGAGGAAAGTAGAACTCGATGAAGTACTACCTCTTGAACCGGAAAGTAGTGCAGCTCAGGAAAATGTTCCTGTGGTGCCTACACCAACTGGAGAGGAAATTAATGATGATGATCAAGGTACTTCAGATCAAGTTGCTACTAAACTTCGTAGGTCCACAAGGACACGTTCCACACCAGAGTGGTATGGCAACCCTGTCCTGGAAATCATGTTGTTAGACAACGGTGAACCTTCGAACTATGAAGAAGCAATGGCGGGCCCAGATTCCAACAAATGGCTAGAAGCCATGCAATCCGAGATAGAATCCATGTATGAAAACAAAGTATGGACTTTGACTGACTTGCCCGATTATCGGCGAGCGATAGAAAACAAATGGATCTTTAAGAAGAAGACGGACGCGGATGGTAATGTCACCATCTATAAAGCTCGACTTGTCGCTAAGGGTTATCGGCAAGTTCAAGGGATTGACTATGATGAGACTTTATCTCCTGTAGTGAAGCTTAAGTCCGTCCGAATCATGTTAGCAATTGCTGCATACTATGATTATGAGACATGGTAGATGGACGTCAAAACGGCATTCCTTAACGGTCATCTTAAGGAAGAGCTGTATATGATGCAGCTGGAAGGTTTTGTCGATCCTAAGAATGCTAACAAAGTATGCAAGCTCCAGCGATCCATTTATGGGCTAGTGCAAGCATCTCGGAGTTGGAACATTCGCTTTGATGAGATGATCAAAGCGTTTGGGTTTATGCAGACTTATGAAGAAGCCTGCGTTTACAAGAAAGTGAGTGGGAGCTCTGTAGCATTTCTCATATTATATGTAGATGACATACTTTTGATGGGAAATGATATAGAATTCTTGGACAACATTAAGGCCTACTTGAATAAGTGTTTTTCAGTGAAGGACCTTGGAGAAGCTGCTTACATATTAGGCATCAAGATCTATAGGGATAGATCGAGACGCCTCATAGGTCTTTCACAAAGCACATACCTTGATAAGATTTTGAAGAAGTTCAAAATGGATCAATCCAAGAAAGGGTTCTTGCCTGTATTGCAAGGTGTGAGATTGTGCTCGGCTCAATGCCCGACCACGGCAAAAGATAAAGAAGAGATGAGTGTCATCCCCTATGCCTCAGCCATAGGATCTATTATGTATGTCATGCTGTGTACCAGACTGATGTAAACCTTGCTGTAAGTTTGGTAGGAAGGTACCAAAGTAATCCCGGTAAGGAACACTGGACAGCGGTCAAGAATTTCCTGAAGTACCTGAAAAGGACAAAGGACATGTTTCTCGTTTATGGAGGTGACGAAGAGCTCATCGTAAAGGGTTACGTCAACGCTAGCTTCAACACAGATCTGGATGACTCTAAGTCACAAACCGGATACGTGTATATGTTGAATGGTGGGGCAGTAAGCTAGTGCAGCTGCAAGCAGAGCGTCGTGGCGGGATCTACATGTGAAGCGGAGTACATGGCAGCCTCGGAGGCAGCGCATGAAGCAATTTGGGTGAAGGAGTTCATCACCGACCTAGGAGTCATACCCAATGCGTCGGGGCCGATCAAAGTCTTCTGTGACAACACTGGAGCTATTGCCCTTGCCAAGGAGCCCAGGTTTCACAAGAAGACCAGGCACATCAAGTGTCGTTTCAACTCCATCTGTGAAAATGTTCAAGATGGAGACATAGATATTTGCAAAGTACATATAGATCTAAATGTCGCAGATCCGTTGACTAAACCTCTTCCGCGAGCAAAACATGATCAACACGAGAACTCTATGGGTGTTCGATTCATCACAATGTAACTAGATTATTGACTCTAGTGCAAGTGGGAGACTGTTGGAAATATGCCGTAGCATGCACGTATGGTAACCGTTGTGTGACAAATTTGAAGCATGGGGTGTTTCTTTGATTATCTTCCTTATGAGTGGTGGTCGGGGACGAGCGATGGTCTTTTCCTACCAATCTATCCCCCTAGGGGCATGCGTAGTAGTACTTTGCTTTGAGGGCTAATAAACTTTTGCAATAAGTATATGAGTTCTTTATGACTAATGTGAGTCCATGGATTATACGCACTTTTACCTTTCCATCATTGCTAGCCTCTTCGGTACCGTGCATTGCCCTTTCTCACCTTGAGAGTTGGTGCAAACTTTGTCGGTGCATCCAAACCCCATGATATGATACGCTCTATCACACATAAGCCTCCTTATATCTTCCTCAAAACAGCCACCATACCTACCTATCATGGCATTTCCATAGTCATTCCGAGATATATTGCCATGCAACTTCCATCATCATCATATTCATGACTTGAGCATTCATTGCCATATTGCTTTGCATGATCGTAAGATAGCTAGCATGATGTTTTCATGGCTTGTCCGTTTTTCGATGTCATTGCTACGCTAGAACATTGCACATCCCGGTACACCGCCGGAAGCATTCATATAGAGTCATATCTTTGTTCTAGTATCGAGTTGTAATATTGAGTTGTAAGTAAATAAAAGTGTGATGATCATCATTATAGAGCATTGCCCCATGAAAAAAGAGGAAAAAAAAGAAGAAAAAAGGAAAGGCCAAAGAATCCTAAATAAAAAAAGGGGGCCAAAGAAGCCCACCGAAAAAAGAAAAAAAAGAAAAAGAAAAGGGGCAATGTTACTATCCTTTTTCCACACTTGTGCTTCAGAGTAGCACCATGTTCTTCATATAGAGAGTCTCCTATGTTATCACTGTTGGAAATATGCCCTAGAGGCAATAATAAAAGTATTATTATTATATTTCCTTGTTCATGATAATTGTCTTTTATTCATGCTATAATTGTATTATCCGGAAATCGTAATACACGTGTGAATACATAGACCACAATACACCCCTTGTAAGCCTCTAGTTGACTAGCTCGTTGATCAACAAATAGTCATGGTTTCCTGACTATGGACATTGGATATCATTGATAACGGGATCACATCATTAGGAGAATGATGTGATGGACAAGACCCAATCCTAAGCATAGCACAAGATCGTGTAGTTCGTTTTGCTAGAGCTTTTCCAATGTCAAGTATCTTTTCCTTGGACCATGAGATCGTGTAACTCCCGAATACCGTAGGAGTGCTTTGGGTGTACCAAACATCACAACGTAACTAGGTGACTATAAAGGTGCACAACAGGTATCTCTGAAAGTGTCTGTTGGGTTGACATGGATCGAGACTGGGATTTGTCACTCCGTATAACGGAGAGGTATCACTGGGCCCACTCGGTAGTGCATCATCATAATGAGCTCAAAGTGACCAAGTGTCTGGTCACGGGATCGTGCATTATGGTACGAGTAAAGTGACTTGCCGGTAACGAGATTGAACGAGGTATCGGGATACCGACGATCGAATCTCGGGCAAGTAACATACCATCTGACAAAGGGAATAGTATACGGGGTTTCTTGAATCCTCGACATCGTGGTTCATCCGATGAGATCATCGAGGAGTATGTAGGAGCCAACATGGGTATCCAGATCCCGCTGTTGGTTATTGACTGGAGAGCCGTCTCGGTCATGTCTGCATGTCTCCCGAACCCGTAGGGTCTACACACTTAAGGTTCGGTGACGCTAGGGTTGTATGAATATGAGTATGCAGCAAACCAAATGTTGTTCGGAGTCCCGGATGAAATCCAAGACGTTACGAGGAGTTACGGAATGGTCCGGAGGTAAAGAATTATATATAGGAAGTGTTGTTTCGGCCATCGGGAAAGTTTCGGGGGCACCCGGTATTGTACCGGGACCACCGGAAGGGTCCCGGGGGTCCACTGGGTGGGGCCAACTATCCCGGAGGGCCCCGTGGGCTGAAGTAGGAGGGGAACCAGCCCCTAGTGGGTTGGTGCGCCCCCCTTTGGGCCCCCCTACGCCTAGGGTTGGAAACCCTAGGTGGGGGGGGGGGCCCCACTTGCCTTGGGGGGCACTCCACCCCCCTGGCCGCCGCCCCCTTGGGAGATTGGATCTCCCAGGGCCGGCGCCCCCCTTGGGGGCCTATATAAAGGAGGGCAAGGGGGAGGGCAGCCGCACCCCTTGTGTCTTGTCGCCTCCCTCCCCCTGCTACACCTCGTCCTCCTCCCGCAGCAGCTTGGCGAAGCCCTGCCGAAGTTCTGCTGCATCCACCACCACGCCGTTGTGCTACTGGATCATCATCAACCTCTCCTTCCCCCTTGCTGGATCAAGAAGGAGGAGATGTCATCTGCTCCATACGTGTGTTGAACGCGGAGGTGCTGTCCGTTCGGCACTTGGTCATCGGTGATTTGGATCACGGCGAGTACGACTCCATCATCACCATTTTCTCGAACGCTTCCGCACACGATCTACAAAGTGGTATGTAGATGCAATCTCTCTCCCATGACTCGTTGCTTAGATGAACTAATAGATGGATCTTGGTGAAACCATAGGAAAATTTTTAATTTTCTGCAACGTTCCCCAACAATCACTTTCATATACTAGTGGGAATTTTCATTATAGAACTTGGCTTGTATATTCCAACGATGGGCTTACTCAAATGCCCTAGGTCTTCATGAGCAAGCAAGTTGGATGCACACCCACTTAGTTTCTTTTGTTGAGCTTTCATACACTTATAGCTCTTAGTGCATCCGTTGCATGGCAATCCCTACTCGCATTGACATCAGTTGATGGGCATCTCCATAGCCCCTTGATTAGCCGCATCGATGTGAGACTTTCTCCTTTTTTGTCTTCTCCACATAACCTCCATCATTATATTCTATTCCACCTATAGTGCTATATCCATGGCTTGCGTTCATGTTTTGCGTGAGGGTTGAAAATGCTGAAGCGCGTTAAAAAGTACGAACCAATTGCTCGGCTTGTCATTGGGGGTGTGCATGATGGGGGCATTTTGTGTGACGAAAATGAAGCATGGCCAAACTATATGATTTTGTAGGGATAAGCTTGCTTTGGCATTGTTGTTTTGAAAAGACATGATTGCTTTATTGGTACGCTTGAAGTATTATTGTTTTTATGTCAAATGATAGACTATTGCTTTGAATCACTCGTGTCTTAATATTCATGCCATGATTAGATATATGATCAAGATTATGCTAGGTGGCATTCCACATCAAAAATTATCTTTTTTATCATTTACCTACTCGAGGACGAGCAGGAATTAAGCTTGGGGATGCCGATACGTCTCCATCGTATCTATAATTTTTGATTGTTCCATGCCAATATTCTACAACTTTCATATACTTTTGGGAACTTTTTATACTATTTTTTGGGACTAACATATTGATCCAGTGCCCGGTGCCAGTTCCTGTCTGTTGCATGTTTTTTGTTTCGCAGAAACCCAATATCAAACGGAGTCCAAACGGGATAAAAACGGATGGAGAATCATTTTGGAATTTTTGTGATTTTTCGGAAGTAAAATCAATGCGAGACGGTGCCTGAGGGGGCCAGGAGATAGGGGGCGCGCCCCAGGGAGGTAGGCGCGCCCTGGACTCTCCTGGGACCCTCGTAAGGCGGTTGACGCTCTTCTTTTGCTGCAAGAAATCTAATTTTACGAGAAAGATCTGGGCGAAAGATTCACCCCAATCAGAGTTACGGATCTCCGGATATAAAAGAAACGGTGAAGGGGCAGAATTTGAGAACGCAGAAACAGAGAGATAGATCCAATCTCGGAGGGGCTCTCGCCCCTCCCACGCCATGGGAGCCAAGGACCAGAGGGGAAACCCTTCTCCCATCTAGGGAGAAGGTCAAGGAAGAAGAAGAAGAAGGGGGGCTCTCTCCCCCTTGTTTCCGGTGGCGCCGGAGCGCTGCCGGAGGCCATCATCATCACCGTGATCTTCACCAACACCTCCGCCATCATCACCAACATCTCCATCACCTTCCCCCATCTATATCTAGCGGTCCACTCTCCCGCAACCCGCTGTACCCTCTACTTGAACATGGTGCTTTATGCTTTATATTATTTTCCAATGATGTGTTGCCATCCTATGATGTCTGAGTAGATTTTCGTTGTCCTATCTGTGATTGATGAATTGCTATGATTGGTTTGAGTTGCATGTTTTATTATTGGTGATGTCCTATTGTGCCCTCCGTGTCGCGAAAGTGTGAGGGATTCCCGCTGTAGGGTTTGCAATATGTTTATGATTTGCTTATGGTGGTTGGCGTGAGTGACAGAAGCACAGACCCGAGTAAGTAGGTTGTTTGCGTATGGGATAAAGGGGACTTGATACTTTAATGCTATGGTTGGGTTTTACCTTAATGAATTTTTAGTATTTACGGAAGCTTGCTAGAGTTCCAATCATAAGTGCATATGATCCAAGTAGAGAAAGTATGTTAGCTTATGCCTCTCCCTCAAATAGAATTGCAATAGTGATTACCGGTCTAGTAACATAGTCAATTGCTTAGGGAAAATTTCACAACTCCTACCACCACTTTTCCACACTCGCTATATTTACTTTATTGCATCTTTATCTAAACAGCCCCTAGTTTATGTTTACGTGCTCTTTATTATCTTGCAAACCTATCCTATCACACCTACAAAGTACTTCTAGTTTCATACTTGTTCTAGGTAAAGCGAACGTCAAGCGTGCGTAGAGTCGTATCAGTGGCCAATAGGACTTGAGAGAGTATTTGTTCTACCTTTAGCTCCTCGTTGGGTTCGACACTCTTACTTATCAAAAGAGGCTACAACTATCCCGTATACTTGCGGGTTATCACACCTCAGTAGAGAAAGCCGAAAACTGACTGTCATGATGCGGCGAGAGCTGGTCAGCTATTCGAGAGGTCATAAAATCTTTAGCGATTTCTTCCGCACTATGCTATAACTAATGCATCGTGTGATGTATCGGTTTTTATCCGATCAGGAGTTTCACAATTCCCCAAGTTCGGTCTTCCAAACACTAGGGGTTGCGCCTACCTTTCTATTGTCAAACTCCTATGGCTAAGTGAGGGTGATAAAGCCTTATAGTCCGATTGCCTGGTTCATCGCGCTAAACACCTCCTTTAAGGCCTAAAAATATGGAGTAAAGAGTGTATAGATTTATCCCGAACACCCCCTTACTTCCTACGTGGGGGCAGAAGCCGACGACTGGCCAACTCTCAGAATTAATTTAAAAACGGCCGCACAGGAGGTAAAAATTCAAACAACAAGCATTATTTTACATAATGACCTTGTTTCATATTACAGCACAGGATAACGTGCATACATTCATGGGAATATAATATCCTTGGCATATTGCTCCGCCACAAGGTGGGATCCCTCCAGGACACTGTCATAATACAGCTCGGGCTTGCGGTGCTCTTTCCCTTCGGGCGGTCCTTCGATCATCAGCTTCACAACATCCATCTTCGCCCAATGCACCTTGATGCGGGCAAAGGCCATCCGTGCACCTTCGATGCAGACCGACAGCTTGATGGCGTCAAGTAGAGGGCAGGCACTAACCAGCCACTTCACGAGTCTAAAGTAGCTGCTGGGAATCACTTCGGCAGGCCATAGCCGGATAATCAAATCCTTGAGGGCTAGTTCAGCCGCCATATGCAACTCGACCAGCTGCTTCAGCTGATCGGTAAAGGGTACTGGGTATCCTGGCGCAAGATTTGCGACCAGAACAGATCTTTATAGAGCTCCCCTCTTCGGCTCGGTAGAATTGTGCAGCGTCAGACACGCTGCACGGCAGATCCACAAACACCCCTGGAGAACTCCGAATCCGGGTTAGTAAACGAAATCTCCTTTTCGTCTCGCTCCAAACTTGGTTATCTTCCAATTGCTTTTTTACTTGGCTGAGCTCCTTTTCGTCCCGCTCCAAACTTTGCTTCAGTCCGAAGACCTCCGCAGTATGAGAGGTTGCACTCAATAACGACGCCTGATCATTCACATAAGTATTTCCCAATTAGTCTCCTGCGAAATATATTTGATCCTCTGACCGGCTTTCTTTTCGAACACCGAATAGTGTATCAGGGCTACTATCTATGTTGTGACATTCTTTTAACTTCATTACTTACCTCAAAGCCTGTTAGAAGGATGGTGCAGGCTTCGGTCAGCCTGCTTTTGGCGGACTGGACCTTCTCAATCAGCGCACCCATAAGGGTACGGTGATCTTCAACTATGGAAGCGCTTTGTAGTGCCGCCAATAAAGTATCCGGCACCTCTAGGTGGACTGAGGTCACCGGTGGAATAGGCACACCACCTTCTGTTAAAGAAGGTTGCTGGCCTGATTTCAGAGCCGTATTGGTCTCCGGAGTTGTCTCTGGCTGGGGGACAAATTCAGGACGGCCCCCGCCGTCAGCATCCATGGGGGTCTGCTCCCCCATGTGTCCGACTGCCGACGTTTGACCCTCCCCCGCCGCCTCGACGGTCTCCTGAGCTTCGCCCTAGCCTGGGCCCCTTTGGGACGACACTTTAGTGTTGTCCACGCCTTCCGGGGAGGAGGCCGCCGGGAGGGTCTTGCTGTCTATCACATCCGGGTCCAACAAATCTTCTGACAAAGATCGCTCGATGTCGGACCCGGCCGGACTGCAGAATATATGACTCAATACATTAATGCTATGCAAAAGTGAGACTGTATATATGGATGTGTCCAGGTTTCTTTGTACTCAAGATTTGGATAGGGGCTTGACCCTGAGTTCCCACTCCGGGCTGCTGTCGGTGCCTGTGGTGGATTCGTCTTGAAGGGAAGCTTTCCCCTTCTTAGACGTTTTGGCCTCCAAACGTGTGGAGGTCGTCCTCTTCTTTCTCCCCCCTCGCAGGGGGGATTGGCTTTCCTCTTCTTCCTCCTCCTCTTCCTCATATTTTTTGGCGGAGGAGTGGGCCTCGGTGTCTTCGAACATCACGTCCGAAGTACCCTTGCTGCGAAGCCCGCCCTTGGTCTCCTTGGCCTTCTTCTTCGGCGCCTTATGTGGCGCCGGGACCAGCATCTTCATCAGAAGTGGGCCGGGTTGTTCTTCAGGCAGCAGAGCCGAACAGTAGATCCGATCTGCCTTCTTCATCCAGCCCTAGGAGAATCGTTAGGGAAATATTAGGTGTTTTCCCCCAAGGTATACAAATAAAGGATACACCTTGAAAACATATAAGGACTTACCAAACTTGCAGGGCGGGACAATTTGTGCCCGCGATCCTTGGCGGTGTCTGGCCACGACTTGCCGAGCTTGAATAGCACCTTCCAGATGTCTTTGTGCGTCGTGCCGAAGAACTCTAGCAAGGTTTGGTGCTTGGCCGGATCAAACTCCCATGGATTGCAAGTCCGGCGTTGACATGGAAGGATCCGGCGAACTAGCATCACCCACATCGACAAGTTTGATATTCTTGTCCTCCATGCTCTTGATATGCGCTTGGAGCATCATCAGCTCGTCTGACGAAGACCAGTCTAGGCCCTTTTCGGGCCAGGACATGAGCCGCAGTGGGGCTCTGGATCGGAATTTGGGGGCAGCGGCCCATTTGGTGATGTGTGGCTTGGTAACATAGAACCACTGTTGTTTCCAACCTTTCACGGACTCGTTGAATTTACCTGATGGCCATTTGACGTTGGGCATCTTGCTCACCATGGCTCCTCTACACTTGGTGTATTCGCTGCCTACCACCTTTGGCTTCACGTTGAAAATCTTTAGCCACAGTCCGAAGTGTGGCAGGACGTGGAGGAAGGCCTCGCACACGATGATGAATGTTGATATGTTGAGGAAGGAATTGGGGGATAGGCCATGGAAATCTATCCCGTAGTAGTACATAAGGCCGCGAACAAATGGGTGGAGGGGAAACCCCAGCCCGCGGACAAAGTGAGGGAGGAATACAACCCTCTCGTGGGGTTCCGGAGTAGGGACGACCTGTCCTGCCGCCGGGAGACGGTGTGCGATCTTCTTAGCGAGGTATCCGGCTTCCCGGAGTTTCTTGATATCCTTCTCCTTGACGGAGGAGGCCATCCACTTGCCTTGTGCTCTGGATCCAGACATGGTTGGGGT
The DNA here is from genome assembly GCF_018294505.1 of Triticum aestivum. Lineage (NCBI taxonomy): Eukaryota > Viridiplantae > Streptophyta > Magnoliopsida > Poales > Poaceae > Triticum > Triticum aestivum. The sequence goes on along the minus strand of NC_057795.1, from coordinate 519,109,469 downwards.
GCTTTTGGGGCAAAAGAGGTGGGTGCATGGGCGTTGGATCTCGAGAATGAATGAGCAGAGGATGAAGAAAGTGTGGGTGAAAGATGGGAATCCTTATCTCTTTATAAAGGCAGTAAAAATCATGCGCCTCCCCACTTGCCCTAAAGCTCGCTTATTTCCCAAGCGTCATGCGGATGGCACAGTTGGGTTACCCATGCCCACATTGATGAGAATCCCGTGATAAGGGGACACGATATCTGCTTTGACAAGATGTGCCAATGAAACCGCCACGAGATACGGAGGGGCAGGATAAAAACGGTTCTAATAAAGACCGGGCCGTGGCGTGATGTCATGCTATGAGTTGTCAACAGATTATATTCATGAGATATTATACTCTCTACAGTGGTATGTGGAATTTGTATTGCAGAGCCGGGCACGATTCTTATGTTCAAGATCTACTTTGGAGTATTCGGAGAAGGAACCCGCCTTGCAATGCCGAAGACAATCTGCGCACTGGACTCATCGTCATTGAAGCCTGGTTTAGGGGCTACTGAGGGAGTCCCGGATTAAGGTCCTCGGATAGCCGGACTATATGCATATGCCGGACTATTGGGCTATGAAGATACAAGATAGAAGACTTCGTCCAGTGTCCGGATGGGACACTCCTTTGCGTGGAAGGCAAGCTTGGTGGTTAGGATATGAAGATTCCTTTCTCTGTAACCGACTCCGTGTAACCCTAGCCCCCTCCGGTGTCTATATAAACCGAAGGGTTTAGTCCATAGGACAGGAACAATCATAATCATAGGCTAGCTTCTAGGGTTTAGCCTCTATGGTCTCGTGGTAGATCAACTCTTATAACACTCATATCATCAAGATCAATCAAGTAGGAACTACGGTATTACCTCCAACGAGAGGGCCCAAACTTGGGTAAACATTGTGTCACCCGCCTCCTGTTACCATTAGCCTTAGACGCACAGTTCGGGACCCCCTACCCGAGATCCGCCAGTTTTGACACCGACAGGCACCGCACATGGTTAAGAGAACTTGATGTGCCTTGGGGTGCCCCCTTGCCCCTGTATATGAAGGAGGAGAGGGGGAGGCCTGCCGGCCCTTGCAGGGCGCGCCAGGAGAAGGGAGTCCTACTAGGACTCCAAGTCCTAGTAGGATTCCACCTGGTGGGAGAGGGGAAGGAAGGGAGAGGGAGAGGGAGAGGGAAAGGGGGGCCGCGCCCCCCTTCCCTTATCCTATTTGGACTCCCCATGGGGGGCGCCTCCCCTATGTGGGCTGTCCTCTCTCTCCCCTATGGCCCATTGTTGGCCCACTGCTTGCCCGGGGGGTTCCGGTAACCCCTCTGGCACTCCGTTTTTACCCGAAACCACTCGGAACTCTTTCGGTGTTCGAATAATGTCGCCCAATATATCAATCTTGATGTCTCTACCAATTCGAGACTCCTCGTCACGTCTGTGATCTCATCCGGGACTCCGAACAAACTTCGGTCATCAAAAACACATAACTCATAATACAAGTCACCATCAAACGTTAAGCGCGCGGACCCTACGGGTTTGAGAACTATGTAGACATGATCGATACATATCTCCGACCAATAACCAATAGCAGAACCTGGATGCTCATATTGGCTCCTACATATTCCACGAAGATCTTTATCGGTCAAACCGCACCACAACATACGTTGTTCCCTTTGTCATCGGTATGTTACTTGCCCGAGATTCGATCGTCGGTATCATCATACCTAGTTCAATCTCGTTACCGACAAGTCTCTTTACTCATTCTGTAATACTTCATCCTGCAACTAATGAAGGAAATATGCCCTAGAGGCAATAATAAAGCTATTATTTATTTCCTTATTTCATGATAAATGTTTATTATTCATGCTAGAATTGTATTAACCGGAAACTTGGTACATGTGTGAATACATTGACAAAACATATAGTCCCTAGTATGCCTCTACTTGACTAGATTGTTAATCAAAGATGGTTAATTTTCCTAGCCATAGACATGTGCTGTCATTTGATGAACGGGATCACATCATGAGGAGAATGATGTGATGGACATGACCCATCCGTTAGCTTAGCATTATGATCGCGTCAGTTTCATTGCTACTGCTTTCGTCATGACTTATACAAGTTCCTCAGACTATGAGATTATGCAACTCCCGAATACCGGAGGAACACTTTGTGTGCTACCAAATGTCACAACATAAATGGGTGATTATAAAGGTGCTCTACAGGTGTCTCCGAAGGTATTTGTTGGGTTGACATAGATCGAGATTAGGATTTGTCACTCCGTGTTTCGGCGAGGTATCTCTGGGCCTCTCGGTAATACTCATCACTATAAGCCTTGCAAGCATTGTGACTAATGAGTTAGTTGTAGGATGAAGTATTATGGAACGAGTAAAGAGACTTGCCAGTAACGATATTGAACTAGGTATGATGATACCGACGATCGAATCTTGGGCAAGTAACATACCGATGACAAAGGGAACAACGTATGTTGTTATGCGGTTTGACCGATAAAGATCTTAGTAGAAAATGTAGGAACTAATACGAGCATGCAGGTTCCGCTATTGGTTATTGACCGGAGATGTGTCTCGGTCATGTCTACATAGTTCTCAAACCCGTAGGGTCCACACGCTTAATGTTTGACGATTGGTATTATGAGTTTATGTGATATGATGTACTGAAGGTTGTTCGGAGTCCTGGATGTGATCACGGACATGACGAGGAGTCTTGAAATGGTCGAGACATAAGGATTGATATATTGGACGACTATATTCGGACACCAAAAGTATTCCAGAGAAGTTTCGAATAAAACTGGAGTGCCGGAGGGTTATCGGAACCCCCGTGGGAACTAATGGGCCTCGATGGGCCTTAATGGAGGGAGAGAGGGGCTGCCAGGGCAGGCCACGTGCCCCCTTCCCCTTGAGTCCGAATAGGACAAGGAAGGGGTGGGCGGAGCCCCCCTTTCCTTTCCCATCTCCCTCTCCTTCCTTCCCCCTTCTCCCTTTAGGTGGAAACCTACTAGGACTTGGAGTCCTAGTAGGATTCCCCTCTTGGGGGCACGCCAAGGAGGGCCGGCCGGCCTCCCGTCTCCTCCTTTATATAAGGGGGAGTGGGCACCCCATAGACACAAGTTGATCAAGTTGATCTTTTAGCCGTGTGCGGTGCCCCCCTCTATAGTTACACACCTCGATCATATCGTCGTAGCGCTTAGGCGAAGCCTTGCGACGGTAACTTCATCATCACCGTCACCACGCTGTCATGCTGACGGAACCCTCCCTCGGCCTCAGCTAGATCTAGAGTTTGAGGTACGTCACTGAGAAGAACGTGTGCAGATCACGGAGGTGTCGTGCGTTCGTTACTTGATCAGTTTGATTGCGAAGACGTTCGGCTACATCAACCGCGTTACATAACGCTTCCACTTTTGATCTACAAGGGGACGTGGACACACTCTCCCCCCGTTGCTATTCATAACCTAGATAGATCTTGCATGATCATAGGATTTTTTTGAAATTACTGAATTCCCCAACAGTGGCATGCGAGCCAGGTCTATGCGTAGATGTTATATGCACGAGTAGAACACAAAGAATTGTGGGCGACAATAGTCATACTTCTTACCAGCATGTCATACTTTGATTCGACGGTATTGTTGGATGAAGTGGCCTAGACCGACATTGCACGACCGCGTTCATGAGACTGGTTCTACCGACGTGCTTCTGCACACAGGTGGCTAGTGGGTGTCTGTTTCTCCAGCTTTAGTTGAATCGAGTGTGGCTACGCCCGGTCCTTGTTGAAGGTTAAAACATCAAAATTGATGAAAAATCATTGTGGTTTTTGATGCGTAGGTAAGAACAGTTCTTGCTAGAAGCCCGTAGCAGCCACGTAAAACTTGCAACAACAAAGTAGAGGACATCTAACTTGTTTTTGCAGGGCTTGTTGTGATGTGATATTGTCAAGCATGATGTGATATAAATTGGTGTATGAGATGATCATGTTTTGTAACAAAGTTGTCGGCAACTGGCAGGAGCCATATGGTTGTCGCTTTATTGTATGTAATGCAATCACCATGTAATTGTTTTACTTTACCACTAAGCGGTAGAGATTGTCATAGTAACATTAGTTGGCAAGACGAAAATGATGCTACGATGGAGATCAAGGTGTCGCGCCAATGACGATGGAGATCATGATGATGCTTCGGTGATGGAGATCATGAGTAAAGATGATGATGGCCATATCATGTCACATATTTTGATTGCATGTGATGTTTATCTTTTATGCATCTTATTTTTCTTAGTACGATGGTAGCATTATAAGATGGTCCCTTACTAAATTTCAAGGTATAAGTGTTCTCCCTGAGTATGCACCGTTGCTACAGTTTGTCGTGCCAAGACACATCATGATGATTGGATGTGATAAGCTCTATGTTCACATACAACGGGTAGAAGCCAGTTTTGCACATGCAGAATACTCGCGTTAAACTTGACGAGCCTAGCATATGCAGATATGGCCTCAGAACACTGGAGACCGAAAGGTCGAGCGTGAATCATATAGTAGATATGATCAACATAGTGATGTTCCCCATTGAAAACTACTCCATCTAACGTGATTATCGGACATGGTTTAGTTGATTTGGATCACGTGATCATTTAGATGACTAGAGGGATGTCTATCTAAGTGGGAGTTCTTAAGTAATAAGATTAAGTAAACTTTAATTTATCATGAACTTAGTCCTGATAGTATTTTGCAAATTATGTTGTAGATCAATAGCTCGTGTTATAGCCTTCCTATGTTTTTATATGTTCCTAGAGAAAACTAAGTTGAAAGATGATGGTAGCAATGATGCGGACTGGATCCGTGATCTGAGGTGTATCCTCATTGCTGCACAGAAGAATTATGTCCTTGATGCCCCACTAGGTGACAGACCTATTGCAGGAGTAGATGCAGACATTATGAACGTTTGGCTAGCTCAATATGACGACTACTTGATAGTTTAGTGCACCATGCTTTACGGCATAGAACCGGGACTTCAAAAACGTTTTTGAAACTTCACGGAGCATATGAGATGTTCCAAGAGCTGAAATTGGTATTTCAGACTCATGCCCGTGTCAAGAGGTATAAGACCTCTGACAAGTACTTTTCCTAAAAGATGGAGGAGAATTGCTCAACTAGTGAGCATGTGCTCAGAATGCCTGGGTACTACAATCACTTGAATCAAGTGGTAGTTAATCTTCTAGATAAGATAGTGATTGACAAAGTTCTCTAGTCACCATCACCAAGTTACTGGAACTTCGTGATGAACTATAGTATGCAAGGGATGATGAAAATGATTCCCGAGCTCTTCGTGATGCTGATATTGACGAAGGTAGAAATCAAGAAAGAGCATCAAGTGTTGATGATTAAACAAGACTACTATTTTCAAGAAAAGGGCAAAGGGAAACAAAGGGAACTTCAAGAAGAATGGCAAGCAAGTTTTCACTCCCGTGAAGAAGCCCAAAGCTGGACCTAAGCCTGAAACTGAGTGCTTCTACTGCAAAGGAAATGGTTATTGGAAGTGGAACTACCCCAAATATTTAGCGGATAAGAAGGATGGCAATGTGAACAAACGTATATTTGATATGCATATTATTGATGTCTACCTTACTAGTGCTCGTAGTAATCCCTGGGTATTTGATACTTGTTTGGTTGCTAAGATTAGTAACTCAAAACAGGAGTTGCAAAATAAATAGAGACTAGTTGAGGATGAAGTGACGATGTGTGTTGGAAGTACTTCCAAGATTTATATGATCATCGTCGAGCACTCCTTATACTTTTGGGATTAGTGTTGAACCGAAATAATTATTTGGGGTTTGCGTTGAGCATGAGTATGATTAGATCATGTTAATTGCAATACGGTTATTCGTCTAAGACAGAGAATAATTGTTATTCTGTTTACATGAATAAAACCTTCTATGGTAATACACCCAATGTGGATGGTTTATTGAATCTCGATCGTGGTAGTACACATATTCATAGTATTGATGCCAAAAGATGCAAATTTGATAATGATAGTTGTCGGGGGGATGAACCTCGGGTAGGTAACGGAACCTGGATCCTTTTCAAAAACAACGGGATCGGCGTTGCCCCTCAAGCCGGGCCAGGCCCCGCAACCTGGCCAAACTCTCTGACCCGGCCAGGCGCCTCAACTCGTCCTTGACAACCTGTACAAGACAAGCCGAACCCGGTGCAACCAAGGCTTCCCCAACAAGCTAACTCCACCCGTGGCGTGCTCCGCAACCCAGCTACGAGTCAGCTCCCGTACCATCCAGGCTGTACGATGGGACAAGTCTTCAGCTCCTGGTGACCGAGGCAACAGTGCCCCGCCCATGCCTCTAGGCAGACGGAGCGTGGCAATAGTGCCCCTCACCTACCCGCTGACCAGGGCCGGCATGGCTACAGTGCCCCCATCGTCACCGCTAACGACAGCAAGCGGCGACCTGACGGAGCGCCACTGTACACGACTCGACTTGGCCACGCCCTGACGATCGACAAGACGGCGCATAGTCCCCCTAGGCACGCGGGGACCACACCTAGGGGAACCAGGCGAACCACAGGCCCCCAGCGGGTGCCAGCCAGGGTCCCCAGACGCCGACGACCCGGACCCACCGACTTGTAACATTACCATTGTACCCCTGGGGGTTGGCCTATAAAACCCCCCAGGAGTCCTCGCATATATGGGCAAGTAAGCAAGCAGGAAAGCATAGAGAAACTATCCACCAAATAGTAGAATCCACCCGAGGAGAAGGAGCAGCCTAAGCCTTGGCCAGCCTTCCTTCTCCCTCCATACAGCTCCAGGAGCAACCTTGTACTATCGCGTATCAACTACACTTGGCAGGACTAGGGGTATTATCTCTTCGGAGAGCCCCGAACCTGGGTATGTCTTGCGTCCCGCGCTCGCTCATGCCAACCCCGCCTCTGGAGCCCACCAGTGCCCTCGAGCCCCCTCCTCTCTTTAGCCATCCCATGGCATCTGCGGTGCAACCACCACGATAGTTGGCGCCCACCGTGGGGCAGCTCGAGGAGCTGGCCGGGAGCATGCTTCAGTCGGGGCTCTTCTCCGACTATGACGAGCCCGTCATGTTGGCAGACGGTGTTGTCAACGCGCTCGCCGCCTCCTTCGCCGCGCTGCGCATCTTCGATGCGCCCACGGACGAGGAGTACCCCAGCGAGGTACTCGGCTACTCCGCCCCCCCCCTCTCCCTCGGCGGTGGCATTTCCGCCGGGGCAATGGACGTCGCCGTGGAGGTTTTTGTCACCGGCACCGACGCCTCCTCCTCATCGAGCAAGACGAGGAAGGCTGCCGAAGCCAAGGCCGTAGCGAAACGGACCGAGCCGTCCAACCCATTGCGCGCCGTGATGGAGAGGCTCCGTGTCCCCATCGGCACCGACATCGATGCCACCAACATTGTTGAGGCCTGAGCCCACCTCGAGGAAAGGCGCCAGCAGATGCTAGACCTGTCCGAGACGCTCACTGCCACTCAGCGTCGCCTGAATTCCGCTAAGCTGGAGTGCAATGCCGCCTACGGATTCACACCCGCCGCGGCCGAGCCGAGCCGGGTCTCCGACGTGCGAGCCCATGGAGGAGCGATCGGTCGCGCCCTCGGCGCCATCCTGACCGTCTATGAGACCCTAGCAAAGAACATGCACGCTGCCTAGGCAATCGCGGTCGACCTGGATCAGCTTACGAGCGAAGAATTGAAGGAGCGCATCGGGCGGATGCGTGACCTCCTGAACACGGCCAACGCGCAGCCAGACCGCCTCAACCAGCTCGCCAAGCCGGCGGGATCTGGCTCCGCCCGCGTCGGCAGACCCGACGAACTTCAGCACACGGATTACTCGCCGCCCGGCGAGGCGCACTCCCGCCGAGTCCGGACTCGGCGTGACCCGGCCGCTACGGTTGCCGGCGGCTTGGGCGACGAGCCCGTCCCGGAGATCCAGCACAGACCCGGCCAGCCTGGCCAGCGTCCGGCTCCAACCGACCCGCCCCCCTGTGGCCTGGTCGCTAGTTGACTCGGCCCGCGCGCCATCGACGACACCGGCGCTCGCCAGTGCCTCGACCAGCTCGCTCACTCCCTGGAGGTGGAGGAAAGCAGCGCCATTGGGTCGGTGTGCTTCGGCCCACGCATCCTGGAACAGCCTTTTCCCAAAGGGTTCATGCATCCCCACAACACCCCCAAGTATAACGGGACCGTCAAGCCGGAGGACTGGCTCACCGACTACACCACCGCAATTGGCATCACCGTCGCCAATTGCCGACTCGCCGTGCGCTACACACCGCTCATGCTCCAAGGGTCAGCCCGCACCTAGTCGCACAGTCTGCCAATGGGCAGCGTCAACACGTGGGTCGATTTCGAGCAGGCCTTCATCCGCAACTTCACGGGGACCTACAAGCGACCCGACCACCCCAGCCAGCTCGCCATGTGTGTGTAGGGGCTGACGGAGACTGGCCGCGAGTACCTCACACACTGGACCGAGCTCCAGAACACCTGCGAGGGCATCCATAAAGTCCAAGCAATCTAGTACTTCGTAAACGGGTGCCGAGACGGCACCCTCCTCAAGCACAAGCTCTTGCGCTCCAAGCCGGCTACCATGGCCGCGCTCATGGTGACGGCGGACAAGTACGCCAATGCCGACTCCACTATGAAGATCCAGGTGGCACTGGATGAAGCCGA
>NC_057795.1:519032804-519100542 GCF_018294505.1 Triticum aestivum | reverse complement strand
AGCGCAAGGCCGACCAGCCGGCGCCGCACTACGACAACCGGCTCGTCACGGCCGCCGCGCCCGCGTTGGACCCGACAGCCAAGCGCCGGCAGACCGGCAAGACGGCGTGGCAACCCACCATGAGCTTTGAAGAGATGCTTGACGCTCCCTGCAAGTACCACAACGGCGCGAGGCCGTCCACGCACACACTTCAGTAGTGCGGAATCGCCAAGCGCATCATGAGGGGCGACGTCCCGCCTCCTCCGGCTCCGGCTCTAGGCGCAGGACAGCCGCCTCCGCCTCCACCACCGCCTCCAGCAGGCGGCGCGATGCGCGACGACGCCTACCCAGACCAGAACGCGGCCTACGTCGTCTTCACCAACCTCGGCGACGACAAGCGAAGCAAGCGCCTCCTTCGGCAGGAGGTGAACACCGTCATCCCGGCCAAACCAGAGTTCATGCACTGGCCGGACCGCCCGGTCACCTGGACCCGGGAAGACCACCCGACTGTCATGCCGAACCCGGGTGGCTACGCCCTCGTCCTCAACCCCACCATTGTCGCGCGGCGCACATGCAAGTTTTCCCGAGTCCTCATCGACGGCGGCAGCAACATCAACATCCTCTACCGCGACACGATGACCAAACTCGGCCTCGAGGCCAAGGACCTGGAGCCAACCCGGACGATCTTCCACGACATCGTTCCCGGTCTCTCCTGCTCTCCCATTGGCCAGGTATGGCTCGACGTCCTGTTCGGCAACAACAACCATTTCCGGCGTGAGCCAATATGGTTCGAAGTGGTGGACTCGTCCAGCGCGTATCACGCGTTGTTGGGCCGACCCGCGCTCGCCAAATTCATGGTGGTCCCCCACTATGCGTATCTGAAGATGAAGATGCTGGGTCCTAAGGGCCTCATCATCGTCATCGGCGATTACCGCAAGTCCGTGGAGTGCGCCCGAGACAACACCAAGTTGGCCGAGTCGCTAGTCATTGCCGAGGAGGGGCGCCAGCTTGACCAGATCGTCGCCATGGCGGGCGAGGCCTCGGCCGCATCGATCCCGACCGAGGAGCCAGCCGACGAAGCCGCCTTCAAGCCCTCCAAGGAGACCAAGAAAGTGAAGCTGAACCCGGAAGACCCCAGCTGCAACAAGTAAGTTGTCGTAGGCGCCCGGCTCGACAACAAATAGGAAGGCGAGCTCGTCGACTTCCTCCGTGAGAATCGGGATATCTTCGCATGAACTCCCAAGGACATGCCAGGTATCCCGAGGAAGTACGCCGAGCACAAACTCCACGTCCACAAGGACGCCAAGCCTGTCCGTCAACCCCTGCGACGTTTTCTCGAAGAGAAGAGACGAACCATCGGTGAAGAAGTCGCCAAGCTTTTGGCGGCCGGCTTCATCATGGAAGTATTTCACCCAGAGTGGCTGGCCAACCCAGTCCTCGTCCTGAAGAAGAACAAGACCTGGCGCATGTGTATCGACTACAATAGCCTCAACAACGCCTGTCCCAAGGATCCGTTCGCCCTCTAGCGGATCGACCAAGTCATCAACTCGACCGCCGGGTGCGAGCTCCTGTCCTTCCTAGACGCTTCCTCCGGCTACCACCAGATCAAGCTAGACTGAGTCGACGCCCTGAAGACGTCCTTCATCACGCCCTTTTGGGTGTATTGCTACATCACCATGTCGTTCGGCTTAAAGAACGCCGGCGCCACCTTCCAATGCTGCATGTAGAAATGCATGTTGCCGCAACTCGGCCACAATATCCATGTTTACGTGGACGACATAGTGGTGAAGACCAAGCAGCACCTCAGGCTCCTCGACGACTTGAAGGAAACATTCGCCAACCTCCGTGAATACAAGGTCAAGCTCAACCCGGAAAAATACGTTTTCGGCGTCCCGGCCAGAAAGCTACTCAGCTTCCTCATCTCGGAACGCGACATTGAGGCGAACCCGGGGAAGATCAAGGCCATCGAGCGCATGCACAAGCCGGCTCAGATGCGCGATGTCGAGAAATTCACCGGCTGCTTGGCCTTGGTCAGCCGGTTGCTTAGCCGGCTGGGCGAGAGGGCACTCCCGCTGTACCAGCTGATGAAGAAGACGCCGTCATTTGAATGGAATTAGCAGGCGGACGAGGCCTTCCGAGACCTCAAGCGCATACTCTCCTCCACACCATTCCTAGCCGGGCCGTCCGACAAGGAGCCGTTGTTGCTCTACATAGCCGCGACGTCACGGTCGGTCAACACGGTGTTGGTGGTCGAGCGACCTGAGAAGGGAAAGATCCAAGCCGTCCAGCGCCCGGTCTACTACCTGAGCGAGGTGCTCTCCAACTCCAAGCAGAACTACCTGCACTACCAGAAGATGTGTTACGCCGTGTACTTCACCGCCAATCAGCTGAAGCAGTATTTCCAAGAGCATGTCATCACCGTGGTCAGCACGGCCCCTCTCGGCGAGATCATCGGGTGCCGGGATGCCTCTGGCCGGGTCGCCAAGTGGGCGCTCGAGCTAGCCGGACACACCATCCTCTACGAGCCCTGCACTACGATCAAGTCTCAGGCCCTAGCTGACTTCCTCATCGACTGGACCGAGACCCAGTACCTACCGCTGCCTCCCGACTCGACGCACTGGCGCATGCATTTCGACGGGTCCAAGATGCGACTCGTCCTAGGGGCCGGCATCGTGCTGTCGTCCCCAAAGGGCGACCGACTCCGCTACGCACTCCAGATCTACTTCGCCGCCTCCAACAACGTCGCCGAGTATGAAGCCCTTGTGCACGGCCTCCGGCTTGCCAAGGAACTCGGCATTTGGCGCATCCTGTACTACGACGACTCAGATCTGGTGGTGCAACAGTGCTCCGGCGAGTGGGACGCCCGCGTCTCCAACATGGCAAGCTACCGCTTCCTCGTCCAGAAGCTGTCCGGGTCCTTCGTGTTGGGGAACATAGCAGAAATTCAAAATTTTCCTACGTGTCACCAAGATCTATCTATGGAGAAACCAACAGCGAGGGGAAGGAGAGTGCATCTACATACCCTTGTAGATCGCTAAGCGGAAGCGTTCAAGAGAACGGGGTTGAAGGAGTCGTACTCGTCGTGATCCAAATCACCGGAGATCCTAGTGCCGAACGGACGGCACCTCTGCATTCAACACACGTACAGCCCGGTGACATCTCACATGCCTTGATCCAGCAAGGAGAGAGGGAGAGGTTGAGGAAGACTCCGTCCAGCAGCAGCACAACGGCGTGGTGGTGGTGGAGGAGCGTGGCAATCCTGCAGGGCTTCGCCAAGCAACGCGAGAGAGGAGAAGAGAGAGAGGTAGGGCTGCACCAAGGAGAGGTCAAACTCATATGTTGGCAGACCCAAAACCCTCAAGTATATATAGGGGGAGAGGGAGGGCTACGCCCCCACCTAGGGTTCCACCCCTAGGGACGGCGGCCAGCCCAAACCCATCTAGGGTGGCGGCCAAGGGGGGGAGAGGGGAAACTTGCCCCCCAAGTTAGGTGGGTGCGCCCCCTCCCCCAACCCTAGGCGCCTTGGGCCCTTGTGGGGGGGGGCGCACCAGCCCACCTGGGGCTGGTCCACTCCCACACTTGGCCCATGCAGCCCTCCAGGGCCGGTGGCCCCACTTGGTGGACCCCCAGGACCCTCCTGGTGGTCCCGGTACGTTACCGATAAAACCCAAAACTTTTCCGGTGACCAAAACAGGACTTCCCATATATAAATCTTTACCTCCGGACCATTTCGGAACTCCTCGTGACATTCGGGATCTCATCCGGGACTCCAAACAACATTCGGTAACCACATACAAACTTCCTTTATAACCCTAGCGTCATCGAACCTTAAGTGTGTAGACCCTACGGGTTCGGGAACCATGCAGACATGACCGAGACGTTCTCTGGTCAATAACCAACAGCGGGATCTGGATACCCATGTTGGCTCCCACATGTTCCACGATGATCTCATCGGATGAACCACGATGTCAAGGACTCAATCAATCCCGTATACAATTCCATTTGTCTAGCGGTATTGTACTTGCCCGAGATTCGATCGTCGGTATGCCGATACCTTGTTCAATCTCGTTACCGGCAAGTCTCTTTACTCGTTCCGTAACACATCATCCCATGATCAACCCCTTGGTCACATTGTGCACATTATGATGATGTCCTACCAAGTGGGCCCAGAGATACCTCTCCGTTAACCGGAGTGACAAATCCCAGTCTCGATTCGTGCCAACCCAACAGACACTTTCGGAGATACCTGTAGTGCACCATTATAGCCACCCAGTTACGTTGTGACGTTTGGTACACCCAAAGCATTCCTACGGTATCCGGGAGTTGCACAATCTCATGGTCTAAGGAAATGATACTTGACATTAGAAAAGCTTTAGCATACGAACTACACGATCTTTTGTGCTAGGCTTAGGATTGGGTCTTGTCCATCACATCATTCTCCCAATGATGTGATCCCGTTATCAACGACATCCAATGTCCATGGTCAGGAAACCGCAACCATCTATTGATCAACGAGCTAGTCAACTAGAGGCTTACTAGGGACATGGTGTTGTCTATGTATCCACACATGTATCTGAGTTTCCTATCAATATAATTACAGCATGGATAATAAACGATTATCATGAACAAGGAAATATAATAATAATAACTAATTTATTATTGCCTCTAGGGCATATTTCCAACACTTCGAGGGCTGCGAGTTCCTCCATGTTCCGCGCGCGAAGAATGAAGCAGCCGACACGCTCGCAAAGATCGCCTCGTCCCGGCAATCCATCCCGTCCGGCGTCTCCCTCGACCACCTGCAGAAGCTGTCCGTCAAGCCGTCGCCGCAGTCCGAGTCCATCCACGTTCAAGACATCCCGGCCGCGTCCCAACCTGGCCCGAGGACTGCTGAACCCAGCCCGGGGACTGCCGAACCCGGCCCGGGGGCTGCTCAGCCCAACCCGGCCACCATCGCCCCAGACCCGACCGTCGCCATCCCCAACCCAGGGGCTTCTCAACAAGGCTTGGGGGCTGCCGACTCGGAACCCGCCCTGGTGGCCGTCTTCATCATGGTGATGGCTTCATCTTGGACCCTGCCAATATCAGAATTCCTGGAGAACGGGGTTCTTCCCATGGATGAGACCGAGGCCCGGCAAGTGCAGCGCCGGGTGTCCGCCTATAGCATCATCAACAACGAGCTCGTCAAGCGCAGCTCCACCGGCGTCTTCTAGCGCTATTTCAAGCAGGAACAGGGCGTCGACATCCTCCTCGACATACACCAGGGCGAATGCGGGCACCACGCCACATCACGATCCCTGGTGGCCAAGGCTTTCCGCGACGGTTTCTACTAGCCCACGGCCCTCCAAGACGTCGAGTCGCTCGTTCTCAAGTGTGAGGGATGCCAGCGCTTCAGCAAGCGCAGCCACCGGCCGGCGTCCGCAATCCGCACCATCCCGATCGCCTGGGCGTTCACGGTCTGGGGACTCGACATGGTGGGACCCTTCAAAACCGCTCGAGGCGGCATGATGCACCTGCTGGCGGCAGTGGACAAGTTCACCAAGTGGATCGAAGCACGGCCAATCAAGAAACTAGACGGGACAACAGCCGCCCGGTTCATCAAAGACATAGCGGTTCGCTACGGCATGCCGAACAACATCATCACGGACAACGGCACCAACTTCACAAAGGGTGCGCTCGAGCAATACTGTTCCGTCTCCGGCATCCGCCTCGACCTGGCCTCCGTTGCACACCCGCAGTCCAATGGGCACGTCGAGCGGGCCAACGGCCTAATCCTGTCCAGCATCAAGCCGCGGCTCGTCGAGCCACTCATCCGCTCACCCGGTAGCTGGCTTGACGAGTTGTCGACTGTTCTCTGGAGTCTATGAACTACGCCAAACTGGTCGACCGGGTACACCCTGTTCTTCCTCGTCTATGGAGCCGAAGCCGTCATCCCGACCGATGTCAAGTTCAACTCGCCGTGTGTCGTGATGTACACCAAAGCTGAAGCCAAGGTAGCCCGCGAAGACGGTGTCGACCTACTCGAAGAAGCCCGCCTCCTAGCGCTTAGCCGTTCTGCCATCTACCAGCAAGGCCTGAGGCACTACCACAGCAAGAAGATCAAGCCCCTCACGTTCCGCGAGGGCGACCTCGTCCTCCGACTCGTCCAAGAGCAAGCCGGCTAGCACAAGCTGTCCCCTCCATGGGAGCGCCCATTCATCGTGAGCTGGGCCTTGCACGACCGCAACGCCACTACCTCATCGACGCACGCAAGTCAAACAAGTGCAAGAGAGACACAGCCGATGAAGAAACGACCCGTCCGTGGAATGCGGAACTCCTCCGCCCGTTTTACAGTTAGTCGTACGAGTGTATGTATCGCTGCCTTTTGTAAACATATGAAACTATGGGGTCCCCGAACGAAACTCGGAGGCTGCCTTTTGCCGACCAAATTATTGTGTCCCTACTTTTTTCGCATCACCATGCTCCCGAACCCAGCCACCGGTCCGACTCGCTCGACCCGGGGGCTCGGGGGCTGGCCGGCTAAATCGCCACCCGCTGCCTTCCTTGGTGATTCCAGATGCGCTAAGGGCGTCATGGCCCCCCACTTCTCCCTAAGCCATAGACCCGGCTTCGGCTGTCGGCTGGCAAGCACAACAGGCCAGAGCTCCTGCGTGTTTCAAACACTAAGTTAAAGTCTACTAGGTCGACCAACCCGGCCCATCACTTTAAAATAGCCGCACGACCGGCTGCTCGCCAACCGGCTCCGCCGGGTTGCCGACAACCGGCTTAGTGGGTGTTTCACTCACGCTCAATGTTTTGAAAAGCCTGAGTACTGCGCGCTCCTCTCAAAGAACCGAACTCCTTGTCACGGACCGGAGACTCGGTCGTCTGACTCGTGGGGGGAGGTTTGAGAAAGGAAAAGTGCAAGAAATCGGTTCAAAACACAAGACGCAAGAGTAAAAACATTCATGACATGTACACATAAATATTTAAAGGCCCACGGCCAGAGTTCATTACACCCAGAAACCCCCAGTGGGTGGGTCGACCTGCTACCTAACAGATTCTACCAAGGCATCTCAGGCATCTCCAGTGCCGGGCCGCGACATCGATGACTCTCTCCTGGCGGCCTCCGGATCCAGCAAGGTACCGGTGTCCTCCTCGGCACCCCCGTCGTGGTAGAAACCCGTTTCCACGGAGCTGCCCTCTGGGTCATGAAGAAGCAGGCCGTAGTCGTCGCCGGCCACGACTTCGCCGTCTTCCGCCCGCACCGGGTGGAACTCGTCGTGGAAGGCGAACTCGGTGATGTAGCTGCCCCGGGAGGCAATCCGGCCGGCTTGCTCCTACAACAGCTGCTCTGAGCGGGCCCGCTGGCCCATCAGCGCGTCCAGCTCTAGGTCTGGATGCCAGGACAGCGCGAACCAGAGCGCCATCTCAGCACCGGCACGAGCGTCGGAGACGCGCCACTCGTGGAGCCGGTTCGGCCCCATCTCCAGCCAACGCGCCCGGCGCGTGAAGCTACTCGGCTCGACGGAGCCCAGCCAAAGGGCCGTCGTCAACACTGTGCCGGCCTGGGACAGCCGCCCCATCTGCTCCCCAGGACCCGCAGGCGGGCCTCGGTGGCGGTCATGATTTCCAGGAAGGTCCACGCCACCTGCGGGTCGGTCCCGGATCCAATAACCCCTAACGGGTCGTGCTGGAAGCGGACGACTTCCTCCGCCAGCCGATGCGTCTCCGGGAAGGCCCTTGCCGAAAAACGAAGCAAGTCAAGAAAAAGGACAACAAGGACGAAAAGCCGGATCCCAACCCGACAAAACGCAAGAAAAGCACTTACTGGAGAAGGATTCTTCCAGGTGATGCGATTCAAGCAACGTACCGCGCCGCTCCCGGTCAATGGTGTGGTCGCGCTCCTGAAGCGCCTTCTTCAAGTCAGCCGCCTTGGCAAGGGTCACCTTCAACTCGGCGTCCTTGTCATCGGTCGCCTGCTCGTGTCAGGACCCCAACTCAATGCCACACCGATCTAGCATGTAACACCTCATATCACTTTGTGGCCTCACGCACGGTATTCCCACGGGTGTCGCCTTACCATGCTCGGGACCGTTTGCGTATTTTGGCACACGTATATGATAGTGTCGCTAGCATCCATATGACAAGGAGCCCGGGCTGACATGGCTAGTCGTGAACCCAAAGTGGCACTAACTTACAGGGACAGGCATACATGACCCAACAACGAACGTGTCGGTCAACAGCGAGTGAATCCGGGCTGTAGCAGCTGGCCTACCAGGACTCCAGAGAATCTGGGCTGTAGCAGGCTAACAGGACTCCGGTAGACACCGCATGACATTTCCCCGAAGGGACAGACACAGGAGCGAAGAAGGACACATGCCGGCCAGCCTAAGTGTTCCGGAGCAGTAGCAAGCTACCATGGCTTAGTGGAAACACTAGGAGAAATTTCCCGGTAAGAGAGGCTACCAAGGATAAACAACTAGATTGTCAGATCCCACACATTCCAAGCATTTCAATAACATACACACAATATGCTCGATATGTGCAAATACAACATGGCATCACAACACGACTCTACGACTCAAGTATTTATTCAATAGGCTCCGAGGAGCGAGACATTACAAACATGGGTCTCATGACCTAACATTCAGAGCACACAAGTCAAAGCACACGCGGAAGCTTAACATGTCTGAGTACAGACAACTATAAATGAAAAAGGCTGAGAAGCCTGACTATCTAACAGATCCTGCCGAGGGCACAAGATCGTAGCTGAGGTAACAAGCTAAACGTCGAAGTCCACGTGGAACTACTCGCGAGACTGAAGACTCTCTGCAAAAACGTAAAATAGGCAAACGTGAGTACAAATGTACCCAGCAAGACTTACATCAGAACTCACTACATATGCATAATTATCAACAAGGGGTTGGTGGGGTTTAACTGCAGCAAGCCAGCTTTGACTCGGTGCTATCCTGAACTACGACTGCAAGTAACTCTTTTGAGGTGGCGCACACGAGTCCACATATTCACCATATCAATACACCACTATGGATCCGCTCCCGTCTCCCTATGAGAACGCCATCCATAGCACTCACGCTTATCTTGCGTATTTTAGAGTATCCACTTTCACTTGTCTATGAATTATACAGGCAACCCAGAAGTCCTTTTCCGCGTACACGACTATTCGAATAGATAATGTTAACCCTGCAAGGGTGTACTTCTTCACACACGCTCTCACCACTTATCGCCGTTTACACGACATGTACTCGACAACCTTCAAGCGGAAGCCGAGCGAGGGTGTCGGCCACGACCTGACTAACCACACAAGTCTCTTGTCCAGGTTTATCGCCTATTCGGGTTCCATCCGCAAGGAGATCCGGCCGGGGTGTCGCTCACGGCCCCAAACGATGTGAGCAGGGTTCCCAAGCCCACCATCCGGGTGCCACTTGGTACACCATGCCACTGTGCCTAGTCTGTCCCAATCCCACCTGTACCGGGTGCCACTTGGTAGACTACTAACACTACCTACAAACACCAGAAACTAGTTGCAACTCCTGGACAGAGATCATGTTGATTAATAAGTCGAGAGGGGTCGAGTTACTGGAACCCAATGTGTGGTAGTAGTTGTTCATGGATCACAAACACAGAACTCAGTTCCTGAGGACGGCTGCAATGAGACAACCCACCATGTACTCCTACATGGCCTCTCACCGCTACCTTTACCAAATCGTGTTCACACACTTAGCTCTCAACAGTAGGACATGTTTCACAACATTCCAATTCATCCCCGATGAATCAGACCTGACACAACTCTAAGCAATAGCAGGCATGAAAAACAAGCATGAATGAGTAGGCACATCAGGGCTCAAACAACTCCTACTCATGCTAGTGGGTTTCATCTATTTACTGTGGCAATGACAGGTCATGCAGAGGATAAGGGGTTCAACTACCGCAGCATGTAACAGTTGAATCGTTGTTGTCCTAATGCAGTAAAAGAGAGCAGAGCGAGAGAGTGGGTTTGTATCGGAATGAACAAGGGGGTTTTGCTTGCCTGATAGATGGTAGTGGGATACTGCCCTTCAGTTGGATACTCGTGAATATCCTCGGAGACAAAACCTACCACGAAGAACACATCGACACACAATCATACATGGCAATATGCAACATTATGATGCATGCAAATGACATGGAAAAATGAGTGTGTTTGGCTAATGCAACTTAGAACAGATTGGTTTGAGTTCATTTGAATTAAGGATTCAAATGCAAACCCAAAATAAGAGGTCATATTAGTGCATTAACTTGTTTCACCTAAACAGCAAGGTTAGGTTTCTCTAACATGCATGAAAATGGTACAGATGGATAGATTGGATTTTTCTGATCATTTTTCATATATAACTTATTTCATTCTGAGTTATGGTTGAATTTATATGAATTTTAGAAGTTTATAACATTTTCTGGAATTTCTGAATTATTTAAATCCAGAAATCAAATACTACGTCAGCATAACGTCAGGGTGACATCAGCAGGTCAACTTACTGGTCCAGGTCAAACCTGACAGTGCGCCCCACATGTTAGTGAAACAGTGGCTAATTAAGTTTAGAAATTAAACTAAACTAGCTTAACAGGGGCTGGCCCCACCTGTCATTGACTTAGGGGAGGTCAAACCTCTGGTCAGTCGGGGCTAATATGCCGGCGGCTCGTCGTCGGCGACAGCAGGCGTGGCGGAGGGCTCAGGTTTGGCCCTCCGACGACCAAACTGATGGCCAAGGCCACCTACGAGACGAGGAGGCCCGGCCGCATCGACTGGTGCACGTTGTTTTGCCGGAGGGGGCCTAGAGCGACGACGGCGATGGCAAGTGCGGCGGCTGGCGTCCGGGCATCGATGCTGCAGGGCACATCATGAGCCGCGGGTGGGCGTGTTGGACTCGTGGGGGTGCAGTGAGCTCAGTGGTAAGCTCGGACGCGTGCTTGCACGGCCGTAGCCGCGGTAGCGACATGGCCGGCGACGAGGAGCAATCGGCTCCGATGTCCACGGTGGTTAGAGGACGGGGACGAGCACGGGGAGAGAGGGGAAAAGGCAGGGGCTCACAAGGGGGTCGGGAGAAAAGCTCGGCAGGCTCGGGGAAGCTTCTGCGATGGCGGATTGACGGCGGTGATCTCCGGGCACCGGAGATGAAGACGACGATGCTCCGGTCGACTAGGGCCTCCTCTGGTCGCGTGCGTCGGGTGTGTAGCTCCACGGGGTTGGGGCAGAGCTCAGGGATGCGGAGACGGAGCGAGGGGGTGGCTGTGGGCGCGGAGTTACGGCGGCGCGTCCATGGAGGCTTCGGCCATGGTGGGGAATGGGCGAGGGGAAGAGCGAGGGAGGGAGAGATTGATCCGTACGGGTCTGGGGGTGGTGTGGCGCTACGGAAGGCTCAGAGCGCTTCGGGGAAGCAGGAGGTGGCTCGCGCGTGGACGCGCGCGGTGAGCACGCGCCTTCATCCTCCTGGCAGGGGAGGAAGACGACAGGGAGGAGGCCAGTGGGCTGGGCCAACGAGCTGGGCCGGCCAGGCAAGTGGCCCAGGTAGGTCCTTCTCTCTCTCTCTTTCTTTTATTTCTATTTTTCTTTTGTTCTGTAAGTTTGTGGCATTACTAAAAATATCTAGGCACTTTAAAAAATCACCAAACTGTGCATGCCCAATGTTTAGAATATATCCAACATGGAACATTTTGGTTTGGGATTATTTGGACATTTTAAATATTTTATAGTATTTAAATGCCCAAATTCAAATAGATTATGATTTAATTCAGAGCCCAAATATGTCATGGAAAAATGTGCATCACCTCTGGCTACTGTTTACAGTATTTTCCATAAATGATGAACACTTTTGAAAGCCATTTGGACTTACTGAAAATATTTTAGGTGAACCTAGTGAATTCCTTTAATGCTAGGGTTTAGGAAATCCCCATTTCAACTTTCTGTAAAAAGTAAACATGATGCATCACCAAAGGCTAGCACTAGTGCATTGCCAGAATCCAGGGATGTGACATCTCGGCCACCTCGCGACGAAGGGCCTCATCCTAACTGGCCCCCTTCACCGTCGTAGCCTTCTCCCTCAGGCGCTCCACCTTGGCCTGGAGCCGGCCCTTGTCGTCGGCCAGCCTGCCGTGTTGCTGGTCCGCCTCGACCAGGGCCTTCTGTGCCTCCACCACCTTGGCGGCCTCCGCCTTAAGGAGCTCCACCTCGGCCTCGAGGCGGCTCTTATGGCCTGCCAACCGCTCCCACAGCTGGTTGGCATCGTCAAGCGACCGCTGTGCCGCTGCTGCCTCCGCCCTCGTGTGCGCCACCTCGGTGCCAAGACGGCCGGTGTCGGCAACAAGCTGGTCATAGTGATGATCAGCCCGGAGCAGTCGGGTCTGCCGGGACAACACCTCGGCTACAAAAAGGAAGATTCAGGAAAGAAAAAAGCAACACTTAAGATTTGGCCCAACTACTACACAGTTGGCCCGAATCTCGGGGGCTACACCCAGTGGGTGCGCTAGCGCGCCCCCACTGGAAAAGAGCATGAAGATACCTGCGGCAACCCGGAGCTCCTCCTCCTTGACGGCGAGCTGCTCCTTGAGCTCCCAGTATTTTCCTAGGAGGTAGTTGAAGGCATCGACCCGGTAGGTGTCAAGTTGCTGAAAAAGTCAGCAGTCAGAACAAAAACAACATTCTAAAAGATTCGACCCAACTACTACGTAGTTGGCCCAAACCTCGGGGGCTACACTAGTGGATGTGCTAGGACGCCCCCACAAAGAAGAAGTTGCAGAAGAAGCTTACCTACAGGGCGGGCTCCAAGTCCCGCATCCACTCCACCTCGGCTTACGTGAAGGCTTCAAGACGGTCCGCCCGTTCGCGCAGGCGGCGGCTGACGGCGTCCATCGCCGCCTCCTCCTAGGTCTGGGGCCCGAAGACCACAGCGCTCCCGCTCCATGCCAGCTGCGGCGCGGTGGCCCGGCGTCCTCCCTGCCAAGGTACCAGGGGATGCTCCCCGCTGGCCGCTCCCAATGCGGCCAGCACCTCCTCCGGCGCCCTCTTCGGCGCCGCCAATGACCCGGATGCCGTGATGGCTCGCGACTAGGGATGGCAACGGGGCCCCATACCCGCCAAACCCATGGGGATTTCATCTATTAGGGGGTGGGGATGGGCGAAAAACATCCCCATGGGGATATTTAACAAACTACTTTATTCCGCATACGGTACAATGGGGATGGGGACGATATCCTATTCCCCAGACCCAATACCCATCGGGGGGCCGGTTAGTAACCGTGACACTGTGGTCAACCTTAAAATATTCACAAACAAACTTGCGAAAACAAGAAAATCTCTGAAAAAACCTTAAACATGTCTCACATCCTCACCTCAGCTGCCACCGTGACCAAGAAGTCAATACGACCTAGATAGGCATTAGCAGGACAAGGACAACACCATGTATGTATGTTGATTATAGGGTGTCATATTATGTATATGAGTATTTGTTTATGGGGATGGGGACCCTAATGGGGCCCCGTTCCCTAGTGGGGCATGGGTATGGGGATATTTAACAAACTACTTTATTCCGCATAGGGTACAATGGGGATGGGGACGATATCCTATTCCCCAGACTCAATACCCATCGGGGGGCCGGTTAGTAACCGTGACACTGTGGTCAACCTTAAAATATTCACAAACAAACTTGCGAAAACAAGAAAAGCTCTGAAAAAACCTTAAACATGTCTCACATCCTCACCTCAGCTGCCACCGTGACCAAGAAGTCAATACGACCTAGATAGGCATTAGCAGGACAAGGACAACACCATGTCGCACCATGTCGGGTCCTCGCCGGCTCGCGCCCATGCCACTGCAGTGTTTGTCCAAGCTCGGACCGACGCCGCCTCCAACTCTGCCTAGGCCCTATTTCTGTCCCGCCAGGCCAGGCCTTTGGCGTCGGTCGGGTCTAGGCCGAGGTCCGGGTCAGCCCGCTCCCCCTCCTTGACTCGGTCGATGGGGTCAGACCGGCTCCTGCGGAACGCGGCCTCCTCGGCAGCTGGGGCATCTGCCGCTGCCCTCGCCAGCGCGATCGGCGACCTAAAGAAGAAGACAGAATGAGCATAAGCAAACCGGCTTGACCGTTCAAACGCAGACAGGAGAAGAAACCAACCCTGTGAGGACCGGGACAGGGGTCGGCCTCCCCTGACCGGCGCCGCGCCTCCTCTTGGCCGGCCTCGCGCTCCCGGCCGGGTCCGCCGTGCGCTTTGGGGCCTGGGGCCGTGGCGTGACGCTGTCCTTCCCATGCGGACGTTTCGGCGCTGCTCCGTGCGACGACCCGGCTCAGCCCGTGTCGCCTCCTCCTCCGCCCAGCGCCTCTATATCAACAATTGGCGTCAGCATTGCCCGCGCCGTGTCGCGGTCGACAACTCAAGAAACACAAAGGAGAAGACAAGACTTACCCGCGCGACGCACAGCGCCGGCGTCGACCTCGGCCTCCTCCTCCCCGTCGTGGGCCGCGGGCTCCTCTGACGCCACCCGCACCACCTTTGAGTCGGGCGTAAGGGTGTCGTATGGCGTTTAGAAGCTCCTCCCGCATTGCGTCAGGGCGAACAAGGAGATGCGCACCAGCAAAATAAGGAGACCAAATGCTCGCCAGTGGCGCCGGATTTCACTGGTTGTACGGCGCCTTGCCGAACCGCCAGTCCTCCCCAAGGTTGGCCTTGGAGATATTCACTCGGCGCACGATCTGCTCCGTCGACATGCGCACCGCCCCCATGCGATTGGGGTCTTGGAGACCGGCCATCTCGCTGATAAGGCAGGTGCTCCGGTGCAACGGGACGACCCGGCGCGCGATGAACGCGGCAATGAGGTTGTTGCCAGTGAGCCCCTCCCGCATCTTCATCATTGCCACCCGCTCGCAGAGATTGAGAATCTCCTGCGACGGGTGCCTGGAGGAGTAGCCCCAGTTCATCTTCGCACACGGCGGCGCGATGGCGAAGGCCGGAAGATTGATGCGGTCCGCACCCAAGTTGCGGATGGAGAAGAAGGAGTTCTCCCATTTCTGGGCTGAATCCTCTAGCAGAATCTGGGGGCAGTCCGCCCCCGACCGCTTCGAGATGATGGCGGCGGCACAGTCGGCGAACTCTCTAGTCATCGGCCCATGCTGCTTCAGGGAGAAGAGGCGTGCCCAGAGGTCGATCGTAGGCTCGACCCCCAGATACCTCTCGCAGAGGGTAACGAAGCTCGAAAGCTGAACGACAACTCCGGCGCCAAGATGGTGGGGCTGGAGCCCGAAGAACTCCAGGAACGTGCGGAAGAAGGTGCTCGCCGGCAGCCCAAATCTGCGCTCGAAATGCATGAGGAAGACCACACGCTCCATCCCCTGGGGCTGTGGCCTTTGCTCTCCGCATGGCAGGCGGACGGCGACATCCGTCTCCCACGGCAAGCGCCGGGACGTGCGGAGATAGGCGATGTCCTCGACGGTGACAATCGAGCCCATCTAGGAGCCCGATGGCAGCGCCATCAATGAAGACGAAGAGAGGGAAGAAGATGGATGGTGATGAGGCTCTGCTCATAGCAGTGGGCGTTGCAGCGCGGCGGTCACAAGAAGCAGAGCAAGGGCAAAGAGGCAGGAGGGCGTGAGCGAGAATAATGTTCGCCGCCCCCCTTGCCCCCGATTTATAGCCCTCGGGTTGAATGTGGGGGAGTTGGATCGTCTGTGCTCGCCTTTCCCACTACCAA
Source organism: Triticum aestivum (assembly GCF_018294505.1). Lineage (NCBI taxonomy): Eukaryota > Viridiplantae > Streptophyta > Magnoliopsida > Poales > Poaceae > Triticum > Triticum aestivum. The sequence goes on along the minus strand of NC_057795.1, from coordinate 519,084,848 downwards.
GCAATAAGTGCGCACATACGCACATAGTAACTACACGGGGAAGAGCAACCAATCCCCGGATGCCGCAATAATTCCGCACGCGTGGGCCAAGGGCGCGCAGTGACGGGCCCCAGCCCGTCGCCCAGTCCCATCACGTGTGTGGCCTGTCAGGCCCCTCCGACTTCCAGGCACCACGTGGCGCACGCGCAAAGCCCGACGGATCGCCCCATGATTCGATGGACTCCTCAGTTCCCGCCACCGCCGGGATGCCGCGATCCGGTTTCCGAAAATCCCGGCACACAGTGGGTGTTGCCGGACCCGGCACCCGCAGAATTCGCCTTGCTTAAGCGAGAAACTGCGAAGGCCCACTCATCTGAAGACGGCGGACCTTCACAGCTTCGGGGCTACTGTCGGGGGGATGAACCCCAGGCAGGCAGCGAAACCCGGATCCTTTTCAAAAACAATGGGGCCAGCGTTGCGCCTCAAGCTGGCACGCGCTTGGCCGGGTCGCTCGACCCGGACAGGCCCCGCAACCCAGCCAAACTCTCCGACCCGGCCAGGCGCCTCGACTCGGCCTCGACAACCAGTACAACACAAACCAAACCTGGTGCAACCAAGGCTTCCCCAACAAGCCAGCTCCACCCATGGCGTGCTCCGCAACCCAGCCACGGGTCAGCTCTTGTCCCATCCAGGTCGTACGATGGGACGAGTCTTCAGCTCTTGGTGACCGGGGCAACAGTGCACCGCCCATGCCTCTGGTCAGACGGAGCATGGCAATAGTGCCCCTCACCTACCCGCTGACCAGGGACGGCGTGGCTACAGTGCCCCCGTCGTCACCACTGACGACAGAAAGCAGTGACCTAACAGAGCGCCACTGTACACGACTCGACTCGGCCATGCCCTGACGATCGACAAGACGGCGCACAGCCCCCCTAGGCACGCGGGGCCCACACCTAGGGGAACCCGGCGAACCACAAGCCCCCAGCGGGTCCTAGCCAGGGTCCCCAGACGCCGACGACCCGGACCCACCAACTTGTAACATTACCATTGTACCCCTGGGGGGTTGGCCTATAAACCCCCCCCCCCCACAGGAGCCCTTGCATATACGGGCAAGTAAGCAAGCAGGAAAGCATAGAGATACTATCCACCAAATAGTAGAATCCACCCGAGGAGAAGGAGCAGCCTAAGCCTTGGCCAGCCTTCCTTCTCCCTCCATACAGCTCCAGGAGCAACCTTGTACTATCGCGTATCAACTACACTCAGAAGGACTAGGGGTATTATCTCTCTGGAGAGCCCCGAACCTGGGTATGTCTTGCGTCCCGCGCTCGCTCATGCCAACCCCGCCTCTGGAGCCCACCAGTGCCCTCGAGCCTCCTCCTCTCTTTAGCTATCCCATGGCATCTGCCATGCACCCACCACGACAATAGTGCAACTTATTTGTGGCACTGTCGTTTGGGTCATATCGGTGTAAAGCGCATAAATAAACTCCATAAAGATGGACTTTTGGAATCACTTGATTATGAATCATTTTGATTCTTGCGAACCATGCCTTATGGGCAAGATGACTAAAACTCCATTCTCCCGAACAATGGAATGAGCTACTGAATTACTGGAAATAATGCATACCAATGTATGCAGACCAATGAGTATTGATGCTCATTGCGGGTATCGTTATTTTCTGACCTTCACACATGATTTGAGCAGATATGGGTATATCTACTTAATGAAACACAAGTCTCAAACATTTGAAAAGTTCAAAGAATTTCAGAGTGAAGTCGAGAATCATCGTAACAAGAAAATAAAGTTTCTACGATCTGATCCTCGAGGAGATGTCAGGACCCCGACTCGATGTCACATCGATCTAGCTTGTAACACCTCATATCACTTTGCGGCCTCACGCACGGTATTCCCACGGGTGTCGCCTTACCTTTCCCGGGACCGTTTGCGCCTTTTGGCTCACGTATATGACAATGTCGCTAGCATCCATATGATAAGGAGCCCGGGCTGACATGACTAGTCGTAAACCCAAAGTGGCACATACTTACAGGGACAGGCATCCATGACCCAACTTCGAACGTGTCGGTCATCAGCAAGTGGATCCGGGCTGTAGCACTGGGCTAGCAGGACTCCGGTAAACCGGGCTGTAGCGGGCTAACAGGACTCCGGTACCCAATGCGTGACATTTCCCCGAAGGGACAGACACAGGAACGAAGAAGGACACATGCCGGCCAGCCTAAGTGTTCCGAAGCAGTAGCAAGCTACCATGGCTCGGTGGAAACACTAGGAGACATTTCCCGGTAAGAGGGGCTACTAAAGATAAACAACCAGATAGTCAGATCCCACACATTCCAAGCATTTCAGTCATACACACAATATGCTCGATATGTGCAAATACAACAAGGCATCACAACATGACTCTACGACACAAGTACTTTATTTAAGGCTCAGAGAGCCATACATAACATACACATAGGTACGGGTCACACGACCCAGCATTCAAGTCATACAGTCATACAAACCAGCAGCGGAAATAACTTGTCTGAGTACAGACACTAGTAAAATAAAAGAGGCTTGGAAAGCCTAGCTATACTACGTGGTCCTTCACAAGCTCAGGATCACCACCTGGGCCTTAGCCTACTCATTGATGTCAACATCTACGAAGAACCCATTAGAAGGGGTTGCAGCGTCTTCTGTAAAAAATGTAAATTAAAGCAACATGAGTACAAAGGTACTCAGCAAGACTTACATCAGATCCTACATACATGCACATTATCAAGAAGGGTTGGTGGAGTTATTGCAGCAAGCCAGCTTTGACTCTTGTCTAGGCTATCCTACGAGACTCCAACTTGAAATGGTTTTGCGTACACGAGTCCACTACTCACCACTTCAATACACTACCGAGGATCCACCTCCGTCTTCCTACGGAAGAGCCATCCTCGGCACTCACACTTATCTTGAGGCTTTTAGTAGTTTCCGTTTACTTGTCTATGAACTGTATAGGCAACCAAGTAGTCCTTTACCGCGGACGCGGCTATTCGAATAGATCATGATAACCCTGCAGGGGTGTACTTCTTCATACATGTTTCCACCACTTAGCGTCTGCACATGACATGTGCTCGGCAGACTTCAAGCGAAAGCCGACATGGGTGTAGACCACGACCTACCTAAACACCTAAGCCTCTAGTCCAGGTTTATCGCCTATCCAGGTTCCATCCGCAGGGAGTCCGGCCGAGGTTTCCCATACGGCCCCGAACGATGTGAACAGGGTTCCCGAGATATCTAACGGGTATTCGGTACACCCGGCCACGTACCTACCGCATCACAGCCCACCCCTACGGTCAGCGTTGTCCACGGCCTCCAGTAGGCTACAAACACCAGAAACTACTTGCAACTCCTGGACAGAGAGCTAGGGTGAATAAGAAGTCGAGCGGGGTCATATTTCAGGGCCCAATGCATGGTAGTAGCTGTATCTTAAATCACACATACAGATCTCAGTGCTTAAGGTCGGCTTCAATGAAACAACCCACCATGTACTCCTACATGGCCTCTCATCGATACCTTTACCAAATCGTGTTCACCACACCACTCTCATTACCGGCATAATCATTTCATTCTAGCCCATCACCCAGATGAACCAGACCTGACACGACTCTAAGCATAGCAGGCATAGCAAGGTAGGAACAACACATACATATGGCTCACTCAACTCCTACACATGCTAGTGGGTTTCATCTAGTTACTGTGGCAATGACAGGTCATGCAGAGGAAATGGGTTCAACTACCGTAGCACACAACAGTTCGAAACGCGTTGTCTTAATGCAGTAAAAGAGAGCAGGAGCGAGAACATGGGATTGTATCGATATGATCAAATGGTTGGTTGCTTGCCTGATGGTTCGATGCAATGATACAGTTCTTCGTTAGGGTAATCACGGTACTCCTCGGAGGCAGAACCTGCCGCAAAGAACACCGATACACAACCATCACCAAACAATGTGCAAGAATATGATGCATGCATGAAACATGGCAATATGAGTGTGTTGGACTAATGCAACTAAGACCAGAGGGGTTTGAACCAATTTGAATCAAAGATTCAAATTTCAAACTCAAACATGGCCCTTTAAAGTGTTTTTCCTTGTTCTGCATGAAACATCAGGTTAACTTGTTTAATCATGCATGAAAATAGTACAGATGGATAGATTGGATTTTTCTGATCATTTTTCATATATAATTTGTCTGATTTGGAGTTACAGAATAAAAGTTATGAATTTTTGAAGTTTAAACTATATTCTGGAATTTCCTATATTAGATTAATTCCAGAAAATCAATTACTGCGTCAGCCTGACGTCAGTGTGACGTCAGCAGGTCAACGGGACACGTCCGGGTCAAACCTGACAGTGGGTCCCGCGTGTCAGTGTGATTAATTAAAGTAAAATTAATTTAAACTAATCCTAATTAGTTAGCGGGCTGGGCCCCACCTGTCATAGACTCAGGGGAGTCAACCAGGGCCCACCCGTGGTCAAACCCGGGTCAGCTGCACCGGTGTTTAGCCGCCGGCGAGCCCGACGCGGCGGCGGAAGTGATTTTTGCCGTTCCGGCAACCAAACGAGCCGCGGAGGCCACCGGAGAGGAGCTGAGGACGAACCGCAGCTCTTGGTGGAGTCCGTTGGGGTCGGGGTGGCCGGAGTTGGCACCGGCGACGACTTTGGCGGCCACCGGAGTTCGGCCAAAGTCGAACTTGTCGCTAGGGGGGTCGGTGAGGTGCGGGGAGTAGCTAGTTAGGTGCTACGTGACACGGGGAGCATGATGGACAACGTGGAGTGGCCGGAGGGTGACCGGGAGCACGTCAGCGACGAGCTCCACGGTGGTGGGTGCGGTTGAGCTCCGGGAGGTCGCTACACGGCTCGGGAGCAAGAAAAGAAGGGGGGAAGATGGCTAAGCTCATAGTGGGTGCGACGAAGCCCTTGCTGCGGCCGGGGATGGACCGGAGCGACGACGGCGTTGAAGGGGATCTCCGGCGACGGCGGTTCGGGCGAGGTCGTTGCGGTGGACTCGGGCGTTGCGAGCGCTCGGGGCTCGGCTTGCTCGATGAAGTGGACAGCGGCGGAGCTCCTGGACACGATGAGAGGACGCACGGGCGGCGGGGAGCACGGCTACGACGTAGGCACGACGGTGGTGGCGTCGGTCATCGCGGGGGAGCACGAGGGGGAGGAGCTGGAGAGGAGAGGGGGTGTCTGGGGGGTTCGGGGGAGAGAGGGAGGCCGATCCACGACGTCACCGGGTGAGGGGAGCGGCGAGGCGGCGAGCAGGTGCGTGGCGCGCGCTGCTGTCGTCGTCGGGCACCTGCCTGCCTGCCTGGCCGGCAAGCAGCTCGCTGGAGCGGCGCTGGGCTGGGCCGGCAGGTGGGCCGGGAGCTGGCGTCAGGTAAGTTTTTCCCTTTTTCTCTATTTTCTGTATTTTTTAATACTTCTGCAACTTTGTTGAATTAAATAAAATACTTAGGCAACTCCTAAAATCACCAAACTACTCCTGGTCCATAGTTGGATTATTTCCAACATGAAACATTTTAGTTTGGAGATATTTGAGCATTTAAATATTTTATATAATTTTAAATGCCCAAATTCAAATATTTATGATTTAATTCAAAAACCCTAAGATGGCCTAGGAAAATGTGCATCACTTTTGGCAGAGGTTCTGAACCAAGACAAAAATGATGGGCATTTTAGAAGGGCATTTCAGGTTCATCGAAAAAGTTTTTAGTAAACCCTAATTGGTTTCAGAGGGGGCTGGGGGTTTTGTCATCCCCATTTCAGGTTTCTGATGAAAGAATAAACATGATGCAACACTCTAATGCATGAACTAGCTAGGGTGTGACAACTCACCCCCACTCAAAAGAATCTCGTCCCGAGATTTGGGTTCCTCCGGAAAAAGGGCGGGATACTCGAGTCGAAGACGATCCTCCCTTTCCCAAGTTGCTTCATCCTCAGAATGGTGCGACCATTGTACTTTGAGAAACTTGATATTATGACGTCGAGTGGTACGCTCGGCCTGATCGAGGATACGAATGGGGTACTCTCGATATGTAAGATTATCTTGGAGATCAAGCGTTTCGTGGTCCACTCCACGGATAGGATCCGAGAAGCAACGCCTGAGTTGAGAAACGTGGAAGACATCGTGGACTCTGGAGAGATGCGGAGGTAGTTCCAACTGGTAGGCAACTTCTCCTCGTTTAGTGAGAATGCGAAAAGGTCCAATGTAACGAGGAGCCAATTTGCCTTTGATACCGAAACGATGGGTTCCCTTCAGAGGAGTAACCCGAAGGTAAGCCTTCTCGTCAACCTCGAAAGTCATAGCCTTATGTTTTCGGTCATATTGACTCTTCTGACGAGATTGGGCTGTTTTCAACTTTTCACGAACGATGCGAACTTGCTCTTCTGCTTCCTGAATCATATCCGGGCCAAAGAGTTGTCTTTCCCCGGTTTCTGACCAGTTAAGGGGTGTTCGACACCGTCGTCCATAGAGAACTTCAAAAGGGGCTTTACCCAAGCTAGATTGATAGCTGCTGTTGTAAGCAAATTCGGCAAATGGAAGGCATTTCTCCCATTCCATTCCGAATGAGATAACAGAGGCTCGAAGCATGTCTTCTAGAATCTGGTTGACGCGTTCTACCTGACCACTCGATTGAGGGTGAAAAGCGGTGCTAAAGGAAAGGCGGGTTCCCATAGCATTTTGGAAGCTTTCCCAAAATCAAGAGGTGAAAAGACTTCCTCGATCCGAGTTGATTTCCAAAGGAACACCATGGAGAGACACTATTCGGGAGATGTATAAGTCTGCCAACTGACTAGCGGTTATACTCTCACGAACAGGTAAGAAATGAGCTACTTTGGAAAGGCGGTCGACAACGACAAAGATAGCATTATGCCCTCTCTTGGTCCTGGGAAAACCGGTAATGAAATCCATACCAATTTTATCCCATTTCCATTCAGGAATAGCTAGGGGTTGAAGGGTGCCAGCAGGCCGTTGATGCTCTGCTTTTACACGACGCCAGACGTTGCAATTAGCAATATACTGAGCAATTTCTCTCTTCATCCTAGTCCACCAGAACCTCTGGCGTAGGTCCTGATACATCTTGGTACTACCGGGATGAATGGTGAGAGGAGATTCATGAGCCTCCTTAAGGATCAACTGCCGTAGATGCTGGTTCTTGGGAACCACTAAACGGTTCTGAAAGTACACAACACCATGATCATTTGTGGAGAAACAACTAGCACCTCCGCTAGCAATGTTTTCCTTGATTTTAGATATTCCCTTATCTCGCTTTTGGGCAGCGATAATTTGATCCGTAAGAGTAGGTTTCGCCACCAAGGTGGAAAGAAATCCTTGAGGAACAATGTGAAGGTTAAGCTTCCGAAATTCCTCATGGAGAAGCGGTTGACTTTGTTGTAACATCAGGTTGTTACAATAAGATTTACGACTTAGTGCATCAGCCATGACATTGGCTTTCCCTGGGGTGTAAGTTATTCCTAAGTCGAAATCTGTGATCAACTCGACCCAACGTCTTTGCCTGAGATTCAAATCCGGTTGGGTGAAGATGTATTTCAGACTTTGGTGATCAGTGAATATTTCGCAACGATTACCGAGGAGGTAATGTCGCCAGGTCTTAAGTGCATAGACTACAGCTGCAAGCTCTAGATCATGAGTAGGATAATTCTCCTCATGTGGGTGCAATTGCCGTGAAGCGTAAGCAATTACGTGTCGATCTTGCATGAGAATGCAACCTAGTCCTTGTCGCGAGGCGTCGTAGTAGATAAAAAAGTCCTTAGAGAAGTCTGGCGGTACCAGTACGGGAGCAGAAGTCAGGCGTCTTTTCAGTTCCTGAAAGCTGTGCTCACATTGTGGAGTCCATTCGAACTTTTTATCTTTCTTGAGGAGTTCGGTTAGAGGTTTAGAAACTTTGGAGAAATTTTCGACAAAGCGACGGCAATAGCTCGCTAAGCCCAGAAAACTCCGAACTTGCTTGACCGATTCAGGTGGAGTCCAATTAAGGACGGCTTGAACTCGCTCAGGGTTAACAGCAATACCTTTACCAGATATTACGTGACCCAGATAGGTCACTTCTGACAACCAAAATTCACATTTAGAGAATTTGGCATAAAGGCGATGCTCTCGAAGTTTCTTCAACACTAGCCTTAGATGTTCGGCATGTTCTTCCTCGTTCTTGGAGTAGATGAGTATATCATCGAGGTAAACAACGACGAATTTATCCAAATACTCCATAAAGATTGAGTTCATTAACTGAGAAAAGGTGGATGGAGCGTTGGTTAAACCGAAGGACATGACGGTGTACTCGTATTGGCCATAACGAGTAACAAAGGCCGTTTTAGGGATGTCCCCATTTCTGATTTTGATTTGATGGTAGCCCAACCTCAAATCCATTTTGGAGAAGACTGAGGATCCAGCGAGCTGATCATACAGGTCGTTGATCCTGGGGAGCGGATATTTGTTCTTGATTGTGACCAAATTAACAGGTCGATAATCTACAACCATCCGGTCCGTACCATCCTTCTTCTTGACGAAGAGGACGGGGCAAGCCCACGGAGATGAACTAGGTCGGATGAAACCCTTTTTCAAGGACTCATCGAGTTGTTTCTTAAGCTCGGCTAGTTCTAGTGGTGCCATCTTATAGGGTCTTCTAGCAATCGGGACGGTTCCTGGAATGAGGTCTATTACGAACTCAACATCCCTGTCAGGTGGAACACCTGGCAATTCCTCTGGGAAGACATCCGGGAAATCACGGACTACCGGAACGTCCTCAAGGTCTGGCAAAGGGTTGGCGTTAAGAGAATATAACTGTCGCTTGGCTATTCGGGTCAAGACATTGACTATCTTCCCCGAAGGATGAGTGAGTTGAACAGTCCTAGAGAAGCAATCAATTTTGGCATGATGAGCTGACATCCAGTCCATACCCAAAATGATATTAATATCTGAAAATTTGAGAGCTATCAAAGATGCAAGGAAAACAAGTCTGTCGACTTGGATTTCATCTCCATAACTTACCCTGGAGGTCTGCCATCTAGAACCGGGAGTAGAAATTTCCATAGTGGATGGCATGTCACAGAATGCGGTGTTATGCAAACGAGCATAGTTCTCAGATATAAATGAATGAGAGGCTCCTGTATCGAAAAGAACAGATGCCGGGTGGCAATTAACAAGAAGCGTACCGAGAATGATGTTGGGATCCTCTTGAGCTTCTTCGGCAGAGATACAGTTGACGTGGCCACGTGTAGCGGTGGCCGGCTTAGCGTGGAACACTTTCCCTGTCGGCTTGCCATGGCCAACAGCTTTAGCAGATTGGTTGGGGTTGGTTTGGGGACACTCACGCATATAGTGACCAGATTCCCCACACTTGAAACAAGTCACGGAACTGGTGCGTGGAGGAGCACTGTTGGTTGGACCACCATAGGGCTTGGCTGGTGCAGACTGTTGAACGGGGCGAGGCGCCTGGAAGGATGGCCTCGGTATGAACCTGGGTGGCAGGGCAGTGTTGGGCACCCACACGCGGCGCTTCTGAGGACCAGCACCGGATGAGGAACCCACATCACGGCCATGCTTGCGTGTTGCGTCATAATCAGTCTGACCAGTCTCAGCACTGATGGCCTTGTTAACAAGCTTCTGAAAAGATGTGCACTCATGCAGACGGAGGTCGCGGCGAAGCTCAGGACTAAGCCCCTTACGGAACCTTGCTTGCTTCTTGGCATCGGTAGAAACTTCCTCAGTGGCATATCGTGCGAGGTTACCGAACTCTCTGCTGTAAGCATCCACAGAGAGTCGGCCCTGAGTGAAACTGCAAAATTCCTCACGTTTACGGTCCATGAGACCCTCCGGAATGTGATGTTCACGGAAAGCCTCGCTGAATTCAGCCCAAGTAGTGACATGGCCCGCTGGGTGCATAGCTCCATAATTCTCCCACCAGAGACTGGCGGGGCCTTCAAGATGATATGCAGCAAAGGTGACCTTGTCAGCCTCAGCTACTAACGCAGAGCGCAGTTTGTGAGAGATACTGCGAAGCCAGTCATCAGCGTCGAGAGGCTCGACGGAGTGGTGGAACGTGGGTGGATGTAACTTGATGAAATCACTGAGTGACACCACGTTAGTCCTCTGATGGTGTGTTGTGTTCTGTTCAATATGCTCCAACAAACGGTTGGTCTCCCGCTTGTTTCTTTCGGCTTCCATCATAACCTCGGCTAGGGAAGGAGGATGAGGCAGATTTGCATTCCTGACTTCACTTCCTTCGGCCTGCTCTTGAGGAGCAGGGTTAGTGCGCGTGTTGACCATCCTAGGTAAACAAGACAATGATTTAGTCAGAATGATAAAATTCCGACATAGGATACAGAATGTAAGGAATAACTCGGAATGCAGGATGATCATCCGTATGACATGGTAGATACAGAAACTGCTTCTTTATTCCATCGTCATACACACCATACAGGGTTTAGTACAAGACCAAACAAGGTACTATTACGGTGAAAAGAGGATTACATCTCATCGGAGGCATCCCAAGCTCCTATACATTATTTTTCTACACCTCCGGAAGTGGTACAAACTAGGTCATCTCCCACGAGTCACGCAGGACGATAGACGATACAGCTAGTACGGACTAGTGATACTACCACTAACTCAGACCGATCCATAGTAGTCCTTGTAGAAGTCACCTCCATAGCCTGGAAGCTCAACATGATCATCCGGCAACAGACGATCTCACGGAGCTTGTGGACCATAGGGACTAGGATGAGGTCTTGGACCAACAGACGGTGGCCTGCGGGGACCGCGAGGTGGGGTGATGCCTCCTACATCACGCCAACTCATCACGTCTGGCAGAGCAGATCTCACAGGATAGAGATCGCGCATATCCGAATATCCAGCTTGCACCGCCGGTACTAACCGAGTCAACGTGGCCCAATGGTCAGCACGGGTATTGAAAAGCTCTAGCCTCAAGGCCCGATTTTCACGGTCCTTATCCTCGAGCATCTCAGCAGTGGTGCGAGTCCGTGAATCCTCCTGAGTGGGGTCAGCATAGATAGCCTGGAGATACCCTTGTGCTCCCGGAAGTGATCCTGGCATATACCGGAAATCAGAGTCCCGAAATAGGCCAGACCTGACTCGCATGATGGTCATCATAGAGTAGGCGGCGTCCTGCACAGCCATCTCAATAGTAACCCCGAGTCCATAGGAGCAGTGAAGGGGCTCGGTGGATCCAGGATAGGATGGAAATATCCTGACAATGCAGAGATACTGGCTTTGATTGAAGTCTCGGAATTGCTCTTCGACCGTGTACTCAGGATACCAACGGTATCCAGCCTCAGTCATTACCCTGACCAACATGGCGGTATGGCCGGGTACATCTAGGCATCGAGTCAGGCGAACCACTTGATTAAGGTCGCGAGTGGCCATCTGAAAGCACAACCATAATGCAAAGGCATTAGAATTTCTAGCAAAATTTCGGCATCATAACGGTTGTAAATGCTCAAAAAGGATTTGAGACATTTGACAAAGGATTACATACACACTCAACATCATCATATCAAGTTCTGAGTCCATCCTAGCAACATAATGTGGTAGTAGAACTGAACTAGGCTTGTATTCATCAAACCTATAAGGTACTACTGATTAGTAACACGTGAACCTGATAGAGAGAAAAGATCCTAATTCCTTAACCCCCGGTGGAAGAATAGTCTGACTCAGATCAGAATGTCATAAGATAAAGAAGTAAAAAGAGCCTTACGTTCCAACCCACAAACAATTCCCCTACATATAACTAAAGAATTTCTAGACTCAACATCGACCAGTTTGGCTTGGAGAACCTAAAGGCAGTCCGGCTCTGATGCCAACGCTGTCAGGACCCCGACTCGATGTCACATCGATCTAGCTTGTAACACCTCATATCACTTTGCGGCCTCACGCACGGTATTCCCACGGGTGTCGCCTTACCTTTCCCGGGACCATTTGCGCCTTTTGGCTCACGTATATGACAGTGTCGCTAGCATCCATATAATAAGGAGCCCGGGCTGACATGACTAGTCGTAAACCCAAATTGGCACAGACTTACAAGGACAGGCATCCATGACCCAGCTTCGAACGTGTCGGTCATCAGCAAGTGGATCCGGGCTGTAGCACTGGGCTAGCAGGACTCCGGTAAACCGGGCTGTAGCGGGCTAACAGGACTCCGGTACCCAATGCGTGACATTTCCCCGAAGGGACAGACACAGGAACGAGGAAGGACACATGCCGGCCAGCCTAAGTGTTCCGAAGCAGTAGCAAGCTACCATGGCTCGGTGGAAACACTAGGAGACATTTCCCGGTAAGAGGGGCTACTAAAGATAAACAACTAGATAGTCAGATCCCACACATTCCAAGCATTTCAGTCATACACACAATATGCTCGATATGTGCAAATACAACAAGGCATCACAACATGACTCTACGACACAAGTACTTTATTTAAGGCTCAGAGAGCCATACATAACGTACACATAGGTACGGGTCACACGACCCAGCATTCAAGTCATACAGTCATACAAACCAGCAGCGGAAATAACTTGTCTGAGTACAGACACTAGTAAAATAAAAGAGGCTTGGAAAGCCTAGCTATACTACGTGGTCCTTCACAAGCTCAGGATCACCACCTGGGCCTTAGCCTACTCATTGATGTCAACGTCTACGAAGAACCCATCAGAAGGGGTTGCAGCGTCTTCTGTAAAAAATGTAAATTATAGCAACATGAGTACAAAGGTACTCAGCAAGACTTACATCAGATCCTACATACATGCACATTATCAAGAAGGGTTGGTGGAGTTATTGCAGCAAGCCAGCTTTGACTCTTGGCTAGGCTATCCTACGAGACTCCAACTTGAAATGGTTTTGCGTACACGAGTCCACTACTCACCACTTCAATACACTACCGAGGATCCACCTCCGTCTTCCTACGGAAGAGCCATCCTCGGCACTCACACTTATCTTGAGGCTTTTAGTAGTTTCCGTTTACTTGTCTATGAACTGTATAGGCAACCAAGTAGTCCTTTACCGCGGACGCGGCTATTCGAATAGATCATGATAACCCTGCAGGGGTGTACTTCTTCATACATGTTTCCACCACTTAGCGTCTGCACACGACATGTGCTCGGCAGACTTCAAGCGAAAGCCGACGTGGGTGTAGACCACGACCTACCTAAACACCTAAGCCTCTAGTCCAGGTTTATTGCCTATCCAGGTTCCATCCGCAGGGAGTCCGGCCGAGGTTTCCCATACGGCCCCGAACGATGTGAACAGGGTTCCCGAGATATCTAACGGGTATTCGGTACACCCGGCCACGTACCTACCGCATCACAGCCCACCCCTACGGTCAGCGCTGTCCACGGCCTCCAGTAGGCTACAAACACCAGAAACTACTTGCAACCCCTGGACAGAGAGCTAGGGTGAATAAGAAGTCGAGCGGGGTCATATTTCAAGGCCCAATGCATGGTAGTAGCTGTATCTTAAATCACACATACAGATCTCAGTGCTTAAGGTCGGCTTCAATGAAACAACCCACCATGTACTCCTACATGGCCTCTCATCGATACCTTTACCAAATCGTGTTCACCACACCACTCTCATTACCGGCATAATCATTTCATTCTAGCCCATCACCCAGATGAACCAGACCTGACACGACTCTAAGCATAGCAGGCATAGCAAGGTAGGAACAACACATACATATGGCTCACTCAACTCCTACACATGCTAGTGGGTTTCATCTAGTTACTGGGGCAATGACAGGTCATGCAGAGGAAATGGGTTCAACTACCGTAGCACACAACAGTTCGAAACGCGTTGTCTTAATGCAGTAAAAGAGAGCAGGAGCGAGAACATGGGATTGTATCGATATGATCAAATGGTTGGTTGCTTGCCTGATGGTTCGATGCACTGATACGGTTCTTCGTTAGGGTAATCACAGTACTCCTCGGAGGCAGAACCTGCCGCAAAGAACACCGATACACAACCATCACCAAACAATGTGCAACAATATGATGCATGCATGAAACATGGCAATATGAGTGTGTTGGGCTAATGCAACTAAGACCAGGGGGGTTTGAACCAATTTGAATCAAAGATTCAAATTTCAAACTCAAACATGGCCCTTTAAAGTGTTTTTCCTTGTTCTGCATTAAACATCAGGTTAACTTGTTTAATCATGCATGAAAATAGTACAGATGGATAGATTGGATTTTTCTGATCATTTTTCATATATAACTTGTCTGATTTGGAGTTACAGAATAAAAGTTATGAATTTTTGAAGTTTAAACTATATTTTGGAATTTCCTATATTAAATTAATTCCAGAAAATCAATTACTGCGTCAGCCTAATGTCAGTGTGACGTCAGCAGGTCAACGGGACACGTCCGGGTCAAACCTGACAGTGGGTCCCGCGTGTCAGTGTGATTAATTAAACTAAAATTAATTTAAACTAATCCTAATTAGTTAGCAGGGCTGGGCCCCACCTGTCATAGACTCAGGGGAGTCAACCAGGGCCCACCCGTGGTCAAACCCGGGTCGGCTGCACCGGTGTTTAGCCGCCGGCGAGCCCGACGCGGCGGCGGAAGTGATTTTTGCCGTTCCGGCAACCAAACGAGCCGCGGAGGCCACCGGAGAGGAGCCGAGGACGAACCGCAGCTCTTGGTGGAGTCCGTTGGGGTCGGGGTGGCCGGATTTGGCGCCGGCGACGACTTTGGCGGCCACCGGAGTTCGGCCAAAGTCGAACTTGTCGCTAGGGGGGTCGGTGAGGTGCGGGGAGTAGCTAGTTAGGTGCTACGTGACACGGGGAGCATGATGGACACCGTGGAGTGGCCGGAGGGTGACCGGGAGCACGTCGGCGACGAGCTCCACGGTGGTGGGTGTGGTTGAGCTCCGGGAGGTCGCTACACGGCTCGGGAGCAAGAAAAGAAGGGGGGAAGATGGCTAAGCTCACAGTGGGTGCGACGAAGCCCTTGCTGCGGCCGGGGATGGACCGGAGCGACGACGGCGTTGAAGGGGATCTTCGGCGACGGCGGTTCGGGCGAGGTCGTTGCGGTGGACTCGGGTGTTGCGAGCGCTCGGGGCTCGGCTTGCTCGATGAAGTGGACAGCGGCGGACCTCCTGGACACGATGAGAGGACGCACGGGCGGCGGGGAGCACGGCTACGACGTAGGCACGGCGGTGGTGGCGTCGGTCATGGCGGGGGAGCGCAAGGGGGAGGAGCTGGAGAGGAGAGGGGGTGTCTGGGGGGTTCGGGGGAGAGAGGGAGGCCGATCCACGACGTCACCGGGCGAGGGGAGCGGCGAGGCGGCGAGCAGGTGCGTGGCGCGCGCTGCGGTCGTCGTCGGGCACCTGCCTGCCTGCCTGGCCGGCAAGCAGCTCGCTGGAGCGGCGCTGGGCTGGGCCGGCAGGTGGGCCGGGAGCTGGCGTCAGGTAAGTTTTTCCCTTTTTCTCTGTTTTCTGTATTTTTTTAATACTTCTGCAACTTTGTTGAATTAAATAAAATACTTAGGCAACTCCTAAAATCACCAAACTACTCCTGGTCCATAGTTGGATTATTTCCAACATGAAACATTTTAGTTTGGAGATATTTGAGCATTTAAATATTTTATATAATTTTAAATGCCCAAATTCAAATATTTATGATTTAATTCAAAAACCCTAAGATGGCCTAGGAAAATGTGCATCACTCTTGGCAGAGGTTCTGAACCAAGACAAAAATGATGGGCATTTTAGAAGGGCATTTCAGGTTCATTGAAAAAGTTTTTAGTAAACCCTAATTGGTTTTAGAGGGGGCTGGGGGTTCTGTCATCCCCATTTCAGGTTTCTGATGAAAGAATAAAAATGATGCAACACTCTAATGCATGAACTAGCTAGGGTGTGACAGGAGAATATTTGAGTTACGAGTTTGGCCTTTATTTAAAACAATGTGGAATAGTTTCACAGCTCACGCCACCTGGAACACCACAGCATAATGGTGTGTCCGAACATCGTAACCGTCCTTTATTCGATATGGTGCGATCTATGATGTCTCTTACCGATTTACCACTATCATTTTGGGATTATGCATTAGAGACAACTACATTCACTTTAAATAGGGCCCCATCAAAATCTATTGAGACGACGCCTTATGAATTGTGGTTTGGCAAGAAACCAAAGTTGTCGTTTCTTAAAATTTGAGGTTGCGGTGCTTATGTGAAAAAGCTTCAACCTGATAAGCTCGAACCCAAATTGGGGAAGTGCGTCCTCATAGGATACCCAAAGGAAACTGTTGGGTACACCTTCTATCACAGATCCGAAGGCAAAATCTTTGTTGCTAAAAATGGATCCTTTCTAGAGAAGGAGTTTCTCTCGAAAGAGGTGAGTGGGAGGAAAGTAGAACTTGATGAGGTAATTGTACCTTCTCCCTTATTGGAAAGTAGTTCATCACAGAAATCAGTTCTAGTGATTCCTACACTAATAAATGAGGAAGCTAATGATGATGATCATGAAACTTCAGATTAAGTTACTACCGAACCTCGTAGGTCATCCAGTGTAAGATCCACACCAGAGTGGTACGGTAATACTATTCTAGAAGTCATGTTACTAGATCATGATGAACCTACGAACTATGATGAAACGATGATGAGCCCAGATTCTGCGAAATGGCTTGAGGCCATGAAATCTGAGATGGGATCCATGTATGACAACAAAGTGTGGACTTTGGTGGACTTGCCCGATGATCGGAAAGCCATAGAAAATAAATGGATCTTCAAGAGGAAGACAGACGCTGATAGTAGTGTTACTATCTACAAAGCTCGACTTGTCGCAAAAGGTTTTCAACAAAGTTCAAGGTGTTGACTACAATGAGATTTTCTCAACCGTAGCAATTCTTAAATCCGTCTGAATCATGTTAGCGGTTGCCATATTTTATGAAATCTAGCAAATGGATGTCAAAACCGAATTCCTTAAATGGATATTTCTTAAAGAAAAGTTGTATATGATGCAACCAGAAGGTTTTGCCGATCCTAAAGGTACTAACAAGGTGTGCAAGCTCCAACGATCCATCTATGGACTGGTGCAAGCATCTCGGAGTTGGAATAAACGCTTTGATAGTGTGATCAAAGCATATGGTTTTATACAGACTTTTGGAGAAGCCGGTATATTACAAGAAAGTGAATGGGAGCTCTGTAGCATTTCTAATATTATATGTGGATGACATATTGTTGATTGGAAATGATATGGAATTTCTGGATAGCATAAAGGGCTACTTGAATAAGAGTTTTTCAAAGAAAGACCTCGGTGAAGCTGCTTACGTATTGGGCATTAAGATCTATAGAGATAGATCAAGACGCTTGATAAGATTTTTTCAATGAGTACATACCTTGACAAGATTTTGAAAGAGTTCAAAATGGACCAGTCAAACAAGGAGTTCTTGCCTGTATTACAAGGTGTAAAGTTGAGTAAGACTCAAAGCCCGACCACGGCAGAAGATAGAAAGAGAATGAAAGTCATTCCCTATGCCTTAGTCATAGGTTCTATAAAGTATGCTATGCTGTGTACCAGACCTATTGTGTATCTTGCCATGAGTTTGGCAAGGGGGAACAATAGTGATCTAGAAGTAGATCACTGGACAGCGGTCAAAATTATCATTGGTAAGGACTAAGGAAATGTTTCTCAGTTATGGGGGTGATAAAGAGTTCACTGTAAAGAGTTATGTTGATGCAAGCTTTTACACCGATCCAGATGACCCTAAGTCTCAATCTGGATACATATTGAAATTGGGAGTAATTAGCTGGAGTAGCTCCATGCAGAGCATTGTAGACATAGAATATTTTCAAAATACATGTGGCTCTGAATGTGACAGACCCGTTTACTAAACTTCTCTCATTGAGCAAAACATGATCACACCTTAGTACTCTTTCGGTGATAATCACATAGCGATGTGAACTAGATTATTGACTCTAGTAAACCCTTTGGGTGTTGGTCACATGGCGATGTGAACTATTGATGTTAAATCACATGGCGATGTGAACTAGATTATTGACTCTAGTGCAAGTGGGAGACTGAAGGAAATATGCCCTAGATGCAATAATAAACTTATTATTTATTTCCTTATTTCATGATAAATGTTTATTATTCATGCTAGAATTGTATTAACCGGAAACTTGGTACATGTCTGAATACATAGAAAAACATATATCCCTAGTATGCCTCTACTTGACTAGCTCGTTAATCAAAGATGGTTATGTTTCCTACCCATAGACATGTGTTGTCATTTGATGAACGGGATCACATCATTAGGAGAATGCTGTGATGGACATGACCCATCCGTTAGCTTAGCATTATGATCGTGTCAGTTTCATTGCTACTGCTTTCTTCATGACTTATACAAGTTCCTCAGACTATGAGATTATGCAACTCTCGAATACCAGAGGAACACTTTTTGTGATACCAAACATCAGAATGTAAATGGGTGATTATAAAGGTGTTCTACTAGTGTCTCCGAAGGTATTTGTTGGGTTGGCATAGATCGAGATTAGGATTTGTCACTCCATGTTTCGGAGAGGTATCTCGGGGCCCTCTCGGTAATACTCATTACTATAAGCCTTGCAAGCATTGTGACTAATGAGTTAGTTGCGGGATGAAGTATTACAGAACGAGTAAAGAGACTTTCCCGTAACGGTAGTGAACTAGGTATGATGATACCGATGATCGAATCTCGGGCAAGTAACATACCGATGACAAAGGTAACAACGTATGTTGCCATGCGGTTTGACTGATAAAGGTCTTCATAGAAACTGTAGGAACCAATATGAGCATCCAGGTTTTGCTATTGGTTATTGACCGGAGACGTGTCTCGGTCATGTCTACATAGTTCTCGATCCCGTAGGGTTCGCACGCTTAACGTTCGATGATGATTGGTATTATGAGTTTATGTCATATGATGTACCGAAGGTTGTTTGGAGTCCCGGATGTGATCACGGACATGATAAGGAGTCTCGAAATGGTCGAGACATAAAGATTGATATATTGGACGACTATATTCAGACACCGGAAGTGTTCCGGAGAACTTTGAGATAAAACTGGAGTGCCGGAGGGTTATCGGAACCCCCAGGGGAACTAATGGGCCTCGATGGGCCTTAGAAGCGAGAGAGAGGGGCGGCCAGGGCAGGCAGCACGCCCCCTGAGGGAGTCCTGAACTAAGGGGTCCTCGGACAGCTGGACTATATACTTTGGTCGGACTGTTGGACTATGAAGATACAAGATAGAAGACTTCGTCCCGTGTCCGGATGGGACTCTCCTTGGCGTGGAAGGCAAGCTTGACGATTCGGATATGTAGATTCCTTTCTCTGTAACCGACTTTGTACAACCCTAGTCCCCCCGGTGTCTATATAAACCGGAGGGTTTAGACTTCTAGGGTTAAGCCACAACAATCATAATCTCATAGGCTAGACTTCTAGGGTTTAGCCATTACGATCTCGTGGTAGATCGACTCTCGTGGTAGATCGACTCTTTGCCCTCAGGCGGCCCCTCGGTCATCAGCTTCGTGGCGTCCATCTTCGCCCAGTGCGTCTTCGCGCGGGCAAAGGCCATCTGCACGCCTTCGATACAGACCGACCGCTTGATGGCTTCAAGCTGTGGGCAGGCACACACAAGCCGCTTGAGGAGTCCGAAGTAGCTGCTGGGCATGGGCTCGGCAGGCCATAGCCGGACTATTAAGTCCTTCATGGCTAGTTCGGCCGCCTTATGTAGCTCGACCAGCTATTTCAGCTGGTCGCTAAAGGGCACTGGAAGTTCTGGTCCAAGATATTGAGACCAGAATATCTTCTCCGTATTGCTCCCTTCTTCGGCTCGATAAAATTCTACAGCGTCTGATATGTTGGGCGGCAGATCCGCAAACACCCCTGGAGAGCTCCAAATTCGGGTAAGTAAAAGGAACGTCTCCTTCACATATCTGATCTGCATAATGAAAGGCTTACCCGCCGTAATCCTCTTGGCCGCCTGGATTTCCTGGAGGGCGTCCTGGGCTTCGGCTCGGGCATCTTGTGCGCTCTGGTGGGCCTTGTCAAGTTCGGACTCTTGAGTCTTAAAATCACGCTCCA
This sequence comes from Triticum aestivum, assembly GCF_018294505.1. Taxonomy (NCBI): domain Eukaryota; kingdom Viridiplantae; phylum Streptophyta; class Magnoliopsida; order Poales; family Poaceae; genus Triticum; species Triticum aestivum. The sequence continues at coordinate 519,064,737 of NC_057795.1, read as the reverse complement.
AGGACTCGTACTTCTTGACGGTGTCCTGGAGCTCTTGCTGAACCTCGCTGACCCGGGCCTCCTGCTTCTCGCGCGCGGCACGTTCCTGGGCCGCTTTGTCCTTGGCCTCGGCCAACGCCTTCTTGAGGGCCGCAACTTCGGTCCTGGCCCCTAATAAAGTTCATGACACTTTAGTCAGCACGAACCATTCATCCTTCCTAAATATACACGCAGGTTACTACATACCTTTGCTTTCTTCCAACTGCTTCTTCACGAGGCTGAGCTCTTCCTCAGCCCGCTCCAGATTCTACTTCAGTCCGGAGACCTCTGCAGTATGAGTAGTAGCAACTAGCAGCGACGCCTGCTTACTCACATAGACATCTTATGTTAGACTCCTCCGAAAATTATTTTGATCCTCTGTTCGGCTTTTCTTTCCGAACATCGAACAGAGCATCAGGGGCTACTGTCTAAACTATGATATCCTTTTTACAATTACATTACTTACCTCAAAGCCTGTTAGAAGGCTAGTGCAGGCTTCGGTCCGTCCGCTTTTGGCAGACTGGATCTTCTCAATCACCGTACTCATAAGAGTACGGTGTTTTTCAACAATGGAAGCGCCTCACAGCGCTTCCAACAATCTATCTGGTGCCTCTGGATTGACAAAGGTCACCGGTGGAGTTGGCTCACCCCCCCCCCTTGTTCGGAAGAGGTGGCCTGCCTAAATCCGGAGCCACATGGGTCTCCGGAGCTGTATTTGGCTGGGGGCCGAATTTAATACGGCCCCCATCGCCGGTGTCCATAGGGGTTTGTCCCCCCATGTGTTCGGCAACTGGGGTTTTACCCTCCGGCACCACCGGGACAGCCTCTTGAGCCTCCCCCTGGCCTGGGATCCTTCGAGACACCACCTCGGTGTTGTGCGCAGCCTTGGGGGAGGAGGCCGTTGGAAGGGACGTGTTGTTTATCGCCGACAGGTCTAGTGACCCCTCCAAATAGGAGGACAACACGATGTTGGACTGGGCTGGGCTGCAAGTGCACGATCTAGCACATTAAAAACAATAAAGTAAAAATGCCAGATATATTACTGTGTCCGGACACTTACGAGTTGGCTAGGGCTTGTCCCTGGGCTCCCACTCCCCGCCGCTGTTGGTGGCCGCTGCGGAGTTGTCTGGAAGGGAAGTTTTCCTCTTCTTGGATGCCTCGGCCACCCCATGTGTGGAGGCCTTCCTCTTCTTTCTATCCCCAGCAGGGGGGATGGATTTCTTCTTCCTCCTCCTCTTCCTTGTCGTCTTCGGTGGAGGAGTGCGTCTCGGCATCTTCGGACGTCACGTCCGAAGTGCCCTTGCGACGAAGACCACTTCTGGTCCCTGGGGCCTTCTTTTTGGCCTTCTTCTCCAGTACCTCATAAGGCACCGGAAACAACATCTTCATTAGAAGCAAGGTTTCTTGGTCTTCGGGTAGTGGATCCGGACAGTTAATTCGCCCCGCTATCTCTATCCAGGCCTGAAAAGATTGGTAGGGAGGCTTAGATTCCTCCCTCAAATATGCCAGTAAAGGGTATACCTTGAAAGCATGAAAGAACTTACCGGATTAGCCTGGTGTTTTGAGCTAAGCCCATGATCCTCGGTCGTGGGTGGTGGTATCTCGCCGGCCTTGAAGAGCACCTTCCAAATGTCTTCGTGCATCAAGACGAAGAGCTCCATCAACGTTTGGTGCTTGGACGGGTCGAACTCCCACAAATTGCAAGTCCGGCGTTGGCACGGAAGGATCCTGCAGACGAGCATAACCTGGACCACGTTGACAAGTTTGATTCTCTTGTGGGTCATGTTCTGGACACACGTCTGGAGCCCTGTCAGCTCATCCAAAGATCCCCAGGTCAGGGCCTTCTCTTCCTAGGAGGTGAGCCGCATCGGGAGTCCGGATCGGAATTCGGGGGACGGCGCCCAGTTGGCACCGCGCGGCTCGGTGATGTAGAACCACCCCGACTGCCACCCCTTTATGGTCTCCGTGAAGGAGCCTTCGGGACAGGTGACATTGGGCATCTTGTCCACCATGGCGCCTCCGCACTCTTCTTGTTGGCTGCTCACCACCTTGGGCTTCACATTGATGGTCTTTAGCCATAGGCCGAAGTGAGGTGGGATGCGGAGGAAGGCCTCGCACACGACAATAAATGCCGAGATGTTGAGGATAGAGTTGGGGGCCAAGTCGTGGAAGTCTAGCATATAGTAAAACATCAGTCCACGGGCAAACGGGTGGAGGGGGAATCCCAGCCCGCGGATGAAGTGTGTGAGAAACACCACCCTCTCCTGGGGCTCTGGGGTGGGGACGATCTGTCCCTTGGCTGGAAAGCGATAAACGATGTCCTTGGCTAGGTACCCGGCCTCCCAGAGCTCCTTGATGTCCTTCTTCTTCACGGAGGAGACCATCCACTTGCCTCCAGCTCCGGATCTGGACATGATTGGAGTGCTTTTTTGCGCGGGGAAGGCGAGAGCTTGGGCGCTGGAGTTCGAGAATGGATGGGCAGAGGAAGAGGAAGGCATGGGTGAACGTGGATGAATCCTGATCCCTTTATAAAGGCAGTAAAAGTTATGTGCCTCCCTGCTCGCCTTAAAATCCTCCTATTCCCCAAGTGCCGTGCAGATGACACGGTTGGGTTACCCATGCCCGTATTGATAAGAATACCGTGATAAGGGGACATGATCTCTGCTTCGACAAGGTGTGCCAGTGAAACCGCACCTCGAAATACGGAGCGGCAGGCTAAAAAACCGTTCAAATAATGACCGGGCAGTGGCGTGATGTCATGCTACAAAAAGTTGTCAGCGGATTGGACTCGTGAAATATTATACTCTCTACGGTTGTGTGTGGTACTTGTTTTGCAGAGCCGGGCACATTTTCTATGTTCGGAAGACTATGTTGGAGTATTCAGAGAAGGAACCCGCCTTGCAATGTCGAAGACAATCTGCGCGCCGGACTCATCGTCATTGAAGCCTGGTTCAGGGGTTACTGAGGGAGTCCTGGACTAAGGGGTCCTCGGACAGCCGGACTATATACTTTGGCTGGATTGTTGGACTATGAAGGTACAAGATAGAAGACTTCGTCCCGTGTCCGGATGGGACTCTCCTTGGCGTGGAAGGCAAGCTTGGCGATTCGGATATGTAGATTCCTTTCTCTGTGTATGCACGACACCTCCACAACAATCATAATCTGATAGGCTAGACTTCTAGGATTTAGCCATTATGATCTCGTGGTAGATCAACTCTTGTAATACTCATATTCATCAAGATCAATCAAGCAGGAAGTAGGGTATTACCTCCATAGAGAGGGCCCGAACCTGGGTAAACATTGCGTCCCCCGCCTCCTATTACCATTAGCCTTAGACGCACAGTTCGGGACCCCCTACCCAAGATCCGCCGGTTTTTAAACCGACACCCCCTCCCCCTTGATTCCGAATAGTACAAGGAAGGGGGGGGCAGTGCCACCCTTTCCTTTTCCCTCTCCCTCTCCTTCCTTCCCCCTCTTTCCCTTTAGGTGGAAACCTACTAGGACTTGGAGTCCTCGTAGGATTCCCCTCTTGGGGCGCGCCAAGGAGGGTCGGCCGGCCTCCCCTCTCCTCCTTTATATACGGGGGAGGGGGCACCCCATAGACACAACTTGATCAAGTTGATCTTTTAGCCGTGTGTGGTGCCCCCCTCCACAGTTACACACCTCGGTCATATCGTCGTAGTTCTTAGGCGAAGCCCTGTGCCGGTAACTTCATCATCACCATCACCACGGCGTCGTGCTGACGAAACTCTCCCTCGGCCTCAGCTGGATCTAGAGTTCGAGGGACGTCACCAAGTAGAACGTGTGCATATCGTGGAGGTGTCATGCGTTCGGTACTTGATCGGTTGGATCGCGAAGACGTTCGACTACATCAACTGCTTTACATAATGCATCCGCTTTCGGTCTACGAGGGTACGTGGACACACTCTCCCCCCGTTGCTATGAATCACCTAGATAGATATTGCGTGATCGTAGGAATTTTTTTGAAATTACAGCGTTCCCCAACAACTAACTCATTAGTCACATTGCTTGCAAGGCTTATAGTGATGAGCATTACCGAGAGGGCCCAGAGATACCTCACCGAAACTCGGAGTGACAAATCCTAATCTCGATCTATGCCAACCCAACAAACACCTTCGGAGACACTTGTAGAGCATCTTTATAATCACCCAGTTACGTTGTGACGTTTGATAGCACACAAGGTGTTCCTCCGGTATTCGGGAGTTGCATAATCTCATAGTCTGAGGAACATCTATAAGTCATGAAGAAACCATTAGCAATGAAACTATAACGAGCATATGCTAAGCTAACAGATGGGTCTTGTCCATCACATCATTCGCCTAATGATGTGATCCCGTTTATCAAATGACAACACATGTCTATGGTTAGAAAACATAACCATCTTTGATTAACGAGCTGGTCAAGTAGAGGCATACTAGGGACACTATGTTTTGTCTATGTATTCACACATGTACTAAGTTTTCAGTTAATACAATTCTAGCATGAATAATAAATATTTATCATGATATAGGGAAATATAAATAACAACTTTATTATTGCCTCTAGGGCATATTTCCTTCACCAGGCACATCTGATTTTTTGGCATGGAACTACACAATGAGTGGCCAGTTCACTGTGCGGTCAGCGTACCATCTGCGGATGTCCATGAATAAAGCGAGGTCCGGCTGGCCGGAACCCTCTTCATTAGTTGTGATGCACAAAAACTGGTTGGTGGTATGGAATACAAATGCACCTGATGTCGGTGTCAAAACCGGCGGATCTCGGGTAGGGGGTCCCGATCTGTGCGTCTAAGGCTAATGGTAACAGGAGGTAAGGGACACAATGTTTACCCAGGTTTGTGCCCTCTCGATGGAGGTAAAACCCTACTTCCTGCTTGATTGATATTGATGATATGAGTGTTACAAGAGTTGATCTACCATGAGATCGTAGAGGCTAAACCCTAGAAGCTAGCCTATGATGATTATGAATGTTGTGATCGTCCCTATACGGACTAAACCCTTCGGTTTATATAGACATCGGAGGGGGCTAGGGTTTACATGGAGTCGGTTACAAAGAAGGGAATCTAATATCCGTGTCGCCAAGCTTATCTTCCACGCAAAGGAGAGTCCCATCCGGACACGGGACGAAGTCTTGAGTCTTGTATCTTCACGGTCCAACAGTCCGGCCAAAGTATATAGTCCGGCTGTCCAGATACCCCCTAATCCAGGACTCCCTCAGTAGCCCCTGAACCAGGATTCAATGACGATGAGTCCGGCGCGCAGTTTGTCTTCGGCATTGCAAGGCGGGTTCCATCTCCAAGTACTCCAAAGTACTTATTGTAACGAGCGGTGTCGGGCTTCCCATCAATGTTGTACTCCTCAGCTTCTGTGCTTCAATAATGGCCATCTCCACGTGTCGAGCAAATACGAGGAGCTGGGGAATTTTTGCATTTTCCTCCCCGGTCCTGCAAGCAAAAACTGTCTATTTGAAGGGACGGGGATTCTCAGATCCAAACTCCATCTTCTTCCGTTGAGCGAGCACCCGACAAAGCGTGCCTAGAAAGAATCATTCCGGCATGGCCGGTCGTCACAGCTCCTCCTCTCGTTCCCGTAGCTCTAGGCCAGGTGACTGGGAAGAATGTTCTGTTCCTCAAAACCGCTTAATAGAGTTGCAGACCCAGGGGTTTCTTCCACCGGCGTTCATGGTCCCCGTCCGAGCCGGACTAGCCACCTATAATGGCGGGGAGAAAGCGGAGAGATCTCCTAATCCATCCCTGGGGGAGCGAATATGCCTCATCCCGCATCTGCTAAGAGGCGTCGGGTTTCCAATCCACCCATTCCTTCACGGGCTCCTGGAGTTCTATGGCCTCCAGTTGCACAACTTCACCCCTGCCTCCGTGCTGCACATAGCAGGATACGTCGCTCTTTGTGAACTATTTATGGGCTGTGAAGCTCATTTCGGTTTATGGAAGAAGTTGTTCTGCCTCGTCCCTCGCAACCAGGGGGAATCCATATACCAAGTGGGCGGAACCGAAGTATGGCGCGTCGCCGAGACCGGATACCTATCCGGTACTCCCAAGAAGGCACCAGAGAACTGGCCCTCGGAGTGGTTTTATGTCGATGACGTTCCCCTTACGGATCCAGTCCGGACAGGTCTTCCTGAGTTCAGTAATGCTCCGCCGAAGGCACGCCGAAGTTGGCGCCCTCGGGGCCCCCAGGAGGAGGATACCAGAGAAGTATACTTCCTGATGAACATGATAAAGTTACTGGCCAAATCAAGGCTGACAATAGTCGAGGTTATGGCAATATGCATAATGCGGGGAGTGCAACCGCTTCAGTATCGGGGGAAGCCCATGTGGCACTACAACGGGGAAGATGATGCCACCCGCTGTGGTCGTAAGGGTCCGGACTCCGCCACTGCTCTGGCGAGAATATTGTCCGATTTGTATAAAGGAGGAGAAGAAGAATTCCTTCATATTAAACTGCGGCATGGGTTTCCCATGTACAACCCCCCAAGTTGGGTAAGTCGCCACTCTTCCCCCCGCTTCATTCATTCTGGCATCCTTCGTCAAGATTATTTACCTTGATATTTCTGAGCAGGAACTAAGGACGGCCGTGGAAGGATTCTCCAGCCCCTCCCTGCAGCCAGAGGACCTCGAAAGGGCCTGCAATCCAGGACTCGAAGAAGACCCGGATATTACTGTGGAGCTCGTCAACGGGACATTTTATCAGGCGAGCTGCGATGGTGCCTCAGTGACTATTATTGCCGACTATCCCAGACTCCTACCTGCATCGCATGTAAGCAAAGCTAAAAAAACCTATCCTCTGAAGAGGAATCCTTTCTGATGCCATGCCTAATGCCTGGAATTTCGTATTTTTGTAGAGATGACAATCGGAACGCGGCGCCGAGCCCCTAGGGCTTGTCAGCAAAGGGCGTCCGAATTGAGCAGGTTTAAGAGGAAGGCGGTTAGGGCCGAAATGCCACTACAGAGGTATGGTAAAAACCAGCTCTGTGACTATTGTGTTTGAAATGTGACAGCGTCCTTTGTGTCCTGGCAGAAAGAGGAGTAGCCGGACTATATCTGGATATCCTGCCAATCACGCCTCCACCAGCCGGATTCCAGGACCGGCTTCGAGGGAGGAAGCGGACACGGGGCCGATGCCGAATTGTCCTCCGACAGAGGATGCAGATATGCTCTCCGCCACGAATTCCAAAGTAGAAGTGCTATGAATCACCGGCTTCGATGGGCCGTACTTTGCAACAACATCTTTTCCGGAGATGCATTTAATGCCTTCAATTCGGGAGACGCATATATCTGAGCTACTCAAGGCGGGCTTGCCCGTGCAACAGATCAGTATGCCAAAGACATACGGGTAAGAAAATTTGATAGGCATGTATAGCAATAGCCCCTGAGACTTGAAACGGTTGGAACAACTGTTTTAAGGATCAATTTATGCACAGGTCCTTGTAGATAAGAATGAACAATTGTCTCGAGAGCTGGAGGAGTGCAAGACCCAGCTGAGGGCCACGGTTTCCAAGCTAGAGGAATCCCAGAAGGCCTCATTTGGTAACATTTGTCTCAATTATTTGGAAGTGTACCAGTTAGTAAGTGGCTTGTATGATAAGTCTAACAGAAAATTCTGCAGACAATCTCGGGGTGAATCCGGAGGTCGTAGGAGGTGACGAGTCACATCTCCAAAGGCAGCTAAAAGCGGGTGAGTGTATTCTTACGCAAGTTAGGCAGGAGAAGAACAATCTTCATGATGCCAATGTCCGGCTGGGCGTCGAATTAGGAGATGTTCGCGCTCAGCTGGCGGACTCCGTGAAGGAGAACAGAAGGCTTCGTCGCATCATTTATGTTAAGTTCCTAGACGAACTATAGTACATCTCGGCGAGGAAGCATATTGAAAGAGTTTATATCTGTAGATATGCTGACGGGCCGTCCTGAAGAGGAGATGCCCGCGTCCGCAGGTGATCTACTGCAAGACCTCTCACAACTGCACGAGCGAGCTCGGCAGGTGATGCAGGGTATTGCCCAGGCCTTGTGGCCATCCACTTCCTTGCCAAAAGGCATGGGGGAGCTCGTGGATATGCTCCAAGGAGCACGGCGGCACTTTCGATTGTGGAAGATTTCAGCCTGCCGACAAGGTGCAAGAGAAGCTTGGACTATGGTGAAGACGCGCTACACCAAGCTGGACCTGAACCATATGGCCGAAGTCGGACCGGCGGGGCCAGATGGGCAAGAAATTCCCGTGAGTCTAGTGTATGACTAGGTAGCGTTAGCCACAAAGTATTCCCAACAGGATTGTAAGCTAGATAGCCTGTTGGATGGTATAGAGGAAGAATATAGTCAGTCCAAGTGACTATGTAATTCAATGGACATATGTAGTCCCTAGCCGGATTAAAATCATTTGTCATGGCGGACCTTTTTGCTTCAGCCCCCGGATCCGACAGTCCGGGGTGTATCCGAATACCCGCTCAGTTATGCAGAATCGGGGTATGCGTGGAAACCAGGCGTAGGGGTCATAAGTGCTTGAACAGACAAGTACCCAACTAGTTATGTTATATTACATGGATATTAAGAAACATCTTCCAGGGAGAATAGTTCCATTACGGGTTCCTTTCCCTGGGTGCGCATGCATCAATGTACATGTCCGGAATGCGAACAGAGAGCAGGATAAAAACTTCTGGGGGTTCACGTTGTGATAAACGAAAAAGAACATCTTTTGTTCACCGACCGAATATTCCCTTAAGAACGCTACCTTTCGGCTTCACCCAGTCTGAGGTACACATCCGGCTCAACTGGCAGTAACAATCACAGAGGTGCTCCCCTTATGCCCTAGCCGAATTAACGGGAACGTAGGGCATAAATACAAGAGCTAGGCAATCCATCATGGCCACATCTTTAAGTCATATCGATGCATATAATGGTGAAGAAAAGGCACATATGGAAAAAGAACGCATATGTGATAAGCAAGAAGCCATGAAAGCAATTATATTTAGCTTCCGTATAGGAAGCCCCCAGGTATGACTTACACACATAGTGCAGTCGGAGCGATCCGAGCATCCGCACTGTATTGAGTAATTTGTGTGAAGAATGAAAAAGAACGAGAAAGGAAAAAGGGGAGGAACATAATGAAAAAGGAGTGGTAAGGAGACGAACACTGAGTTTGGCGTTAGGCGTAGAATCTCTAGAGTCTGGCCGCGTTCCATGGGTTCGGCTCGAGTCTGTTATCGGATGCATTACGTAGGCGGTATGCTCCTCCGGTGAGAACTTTGTCAATAACAAAGGGACCCACCCACTTAGGTTTGAGCTTGTCCTTCTTCTTCTCCGGTAGGCGTAGAACGAGTTTGCCAATATTATAAGTTTTGGCCCGCACTTCTCTGCTTTGGTACCGTCGAGCCTGCTGCTGATATAATGCGGAAGGGCCTTCGCGATGTCGCGCTCCTCCTCCAGGGCATCTAAGTTGTCCTGCCGGTCTAGCTCGGCTTCCTTCTCTTCGTACATGCGTACGCGAGGTGAATCATGTATTATATCGCAGGGTAATACTACTTCTGCGTCGTATACCATAAAAATGGTGTGTATCCGATGGTGCGATTCGGCGTGGTCCGCAGCCCCTAGAGTACGGAGTCGAGCTCCTCGACCCAGTGCGTGTCCGATTCTATCAAGGAACACACTAGTCTGGGTTTGATGCCGCTCATGATGAGACCGTTTGCACGTTCGACCTGGCCGTTTGTTTGGGAGTGGTAGACGGAGGCGTAATCGAGCTTAATGCCCATGTTGCCGCACCAGGTTTTCACTTCATCGGCTGTGAAGTTTGAGCCATTGTTAGTGATGATGCTATGGGGGACGCCGTATCGGTGTACGACCCCGGATATGAAGTCTATCGCTAGTCCGGATTCGGCTGTTTTGACTGGTTTGGCTTCTATCCATTTGGTGAACTTGTCCACCATGACCAACAAGTATTTTTTCTTATGGCTTCCCCCTTTAAGGGGTCCGACCATATCCAGCCCCCAGACCGCGAAGGGCCAAGTGATGGGGATTGTTTGGAGAGCGGTAGGGGGCATGTGGCTCTGATTGGCAAAGAGATGGCAACCGACGCAGTGTTGAACAAGGTCTTGTGCGTCTGCTCGGGCTGTAGGCCCATAAAAGCCTGTGCGGAATGCCTTGCTGACAAGTGCCCGAGCCGCAGCGTGGTGTCCGCTGAGTCCGGCATGGATTTCAGCCAAGAGCTGCCGCCCTTCCTCTTCGGAGATGCATCGTTGGAGCACTTCGGTCGCGCTTTTCTTATAGAGTTCCCCCTCATGGACCTTGTAGGCTTTGGAACACCGCACGATGCAACGTGCTTCATTTTGGTCCTTGGGGAGCTCCTGCCTATTTAGGTAGGCCAAGAAATGTTCAGTCCACGAGGCAATTACAGCCATGATTTCGTGGGCCGAAGGTGTTATTTCGATGGCGGAGCCTCTTATTACGTCTGATGGTTCGGTGTCTGGGGGTGTATTCGGGTCCATGCTAGTGTTGCAGGACTCCCCTTCCCATACCACGGATGGCTTGAACAGCCTTTCCAGGAATATGTTAGGTGGGACAGGGTCGCGTTTAGCACCGATGCGGGCGAGGATATCCGCCGCTTGGTTGTTTTCTCGAGCCACATGGTGGAATTCGAGCCCCTCAAACTAAGCTGACATCTTGAGGACGGCCTTATGATAGGCCGCCATTTTCGGATCCTTGGCATCAAAGTCTCCGTTTATTTTTGATATTGCAAGGTTTGAATCCCCGCACACCTCCAGGCGTTGAATGCCCATAGAGACTGCCATCCGAAGACCATGCAACAGAGCCTCATATTCGGCTGCGTTGTTGGAGTTTGTGTATAATATTTGGAGTACGTATTAGACAGTGTCTTCGGTGGGAGACGTCAGGACTACACCTGCTCCCAATCCGGCTAGCATTTTAGAGCCGTCGAAGTGCATGGTCCAGTTAGAGTATGCGCCGTACTCTTTAGGGAGTTCGGCTTCTGTCCATTCAGCGACAAAGTCAGCCAGTACTTGCGATTTAATGGCCCATCGTGGTTTGTATGTTATGTCAAACGGAAGGAGCTCGATGGCCCATTTAGCAATCCGTCCTGTAGCGCCGCGGTTATTTATTATGTCATTGAGTGGCACTTCGGAGGCCACCGTGATCGAACACTCTTGAAAGTAGTGTCGTAGCTTCCGGGATGCCATGAAGACCGCGTACGCTATCTCGTGATACTTGACGATTTCTCGCATTTTTCCTGGACGTTTCCTCTATGACACAAATCGGACACCGCCGCCATGCTACACTGTTTCCTAACCTACGTCTCCACGCAATTCCACGTTCAGGTCTAGTGCGTCCAGTGCGACAACGGTGGCGAGTTCCTCACCACGACCCTCCGCGCTTTCTTCTCCGAACGTGGCGTGTCTTTTCGTCTCTCTTGCCCCCACACCTCCCCACAAAACGGAAAGGCTGAGAGACTTATTCGCACCACCAATGACATCATCCGCACCATGCTCCTCCACGCCACCATGCCACCGGAGTTTTGGGTCAAGGCTCTTCATGTCACCACCCACGTCCTCAACCGACGCCCCTCCTCTTCCATCCAGTTTCAGACTCCATACTTCCGTCTTCTCGGGCATCACCCCTCCTACGATCATCTCTGAGTCTTCGGTTGCCTTTGTTTCCCCAACGTTTACGCCACCAGACCCCACAAACTTGCGCCCCGATCGACTCGCTATGTTTTCCTCGGATATGCCCTTGAGCACAAAGGGTACAAGTGCATGGACCTCGAGACACATCGCGTTATCATCTCTCGTCACGTAAAATTTGACGAACACATCTTTCCCTACCACCCTGCACGATGCCCCCCACCCGCAGAAAATCCGGCACAACAAATCCCCCGCATCCTACCTACCTCGTACTAATCTTCTCCGGGATCCGCGCACCTCGGATCCAGCACTGTCCCTTCCCCAATCTATGTGCGCGTATCCACCTCGGGCTCCCCACCCCGTTCGCCCGCGCCACCCACTCCGCGCTGCGTCCTGCCCAGCTCGCCCGACCCCGCCATCCCATCCCCATGCAGCGCCCCCACTCCCCGCCGCGCTCCACCCAGCTTCCCCGGGCCCGCCGTCCCATCCCCATGCAGCGCCCCCACCACCACCCATGCATGCAGCCCCACGCCATCGCCAGCCAATCCCGCTCATACAGCCCCATGCAGCACCATGCAGTCCACGCCCACGTCGCCTCCTGCATGTAGCTCACCTGCTGCCGCTCCCCTCCCACCCCGCGCTGTCCCAATCGCCCCACCCGCCAATGCTCACTCCACGCGCACCCATAGCAAGTCCGGCTTCTGTCAGCCCAAACAACAAGTCTCCCTCCTCGCCGACAGTTCCACTATCAGCCCCATCCCCTCCTCATATCACGCAGCCCTTAAAGACCCTAACTGGCGCAATGCGATGCTTGAGGAGTTTGATGCATTGAAGCGGAATGATACTTGGTGTTTGGTGTCTTGTCCTGCAGGTGCTAACGTGGTTACAGGGAAGTGGATATTCTGGCACAAGCTCAACGCTGACAGCTCGCTTGCACGGTACAAAGCTCGTTGGGTCCTCCGCGGCTTCACGCAACAAGCCGTCATTGACTACGGCGAGACTTTCAGTCCCGTGGTGAAGCCGACGATGATCCGCACCGTCTTGAGCATCGCCACCGGCAAGTCTTGGCCGATCCACCAGCTCGACGTGAAGAATGCCTTCCTCCACGGCCATCTCACTCAGACGGTGTACAGTCATCAACCCTCTGGCTTCGTCGACAACAACAAACCCACGCACATCTGCCGCCTCAACCGGTCCCTCTACGGCCTCAAGCAGGCGCAGCGTGCCTGGTTCTCACGGTTCACCGCGTACCTCCGCACCCTTGGCTTCACTGCCTCACGCGCGGACTAGTCGCTCTTCATCCTTCGCCGCAGTGACCACCTGGCGTACCTCCTGCTGTACGTGGACGACATCATCCTCACCGCCAGCTCGAGTTCTTGTCTCCATGCCGTGGTCCAGGCGCTACACGCCGAGTTCTCGATGACAGATCTTGGCGTTCTTCACCACTTCCTCGGCATCAACGTCACCACCACCACCGTCGGGCTTTTCCTCTCTCAGGAGCAATATGCCCTTGAGATATTGGACCGCGCCAGCATGCTCAATTGCAAGCCCCTCGCCAAGCTCTCCGCCGACACCGGGCCGCTGTTCCATGACCCGTCGCTCTATCGCAGTCTCACGGGTGCACTTCAGTACCTCACCCTGACACGGCCGGATCTCTCCTATGTCGTGCAGCAGTGCTGCTTGTTCATGCACGCCCCGCGAGATTGCCACTTCCATCTCGTCAAACGCATCCTGCGTTACTTGCGGGGCACTACACAACTCGGGTTACAGATCCACCGCTCCGCCGCCTCGGACCTGGTGGCCTATTCCGACGCCGATTGGGCAGGTTGCCCCAACACGCGCAAGTCTACCTCCGGGTACTGTGTCTTCCTAGGGCCTAATCTCCTCACTTGGCCGTCGAAGCGACAGAACACCGTGTCCCGGTCCAGCGCCGAGGCCGAGTACAGGTCTGTCGCCCACGCCGTGGCTGAGTCGGCCTGGCTCCGGCAGCTCCTCGGCGAACTTCATCAGCCTCCCGCTCGCGCCACAGTTGTGTATTGTGATAATGTGAGTGCCATGTACATGTCCAGCAACCCGGTGCAGCATCAGCGAACGACATGTACATGTCCAGCAACCCGGTGCAGCATCAGCGAACGAAGCACATGGAGATCGACCTTCACTTTGTCAGAGTGTGTTGCTCTTGGCGAGGTTCGTGTCCTCCATGTTCTCACGAGCCCGCAGTTCGCCGACATCTTCACCAAGGGGCTTCCGACGTCCGTCTTCAGCGAGTTCCGCTCCAGCCTCAAGGTCCGGGTCCCCCATGTTTTCGCTGCGGGGAGGTGTTGGAACACGTCGTCACGCACGGCTCCAGGAGGCTGAGACGGCCACGACCGGTTCCTCAGGCACGCTCAACTGCGCATGCACATCGTGCGCTCCCACGATCCACTTAACCAGCTGATTGTTGTAGCTAACCTCTCTCCGCTCCCTTGTATCTCTCTCACCTCATGTAACTGTATAAATATCCCTCAGAGGAATGAATGCAAGTGTGTGCGTGAATTATCTTGTCTAGCTAATAGTGGGCTGGAGAAGGAGAAGGTCCTGCTTGATCAGGTGAAGAACTCAAGTGCTTGACAACAGTATTTATAGGCTGCTAAGCGAAGGTCCATCATTGTGAAAACTCAAGCATTATATTAGTCTCTTGAACTGGCCTGTCTTCTATACGGGTATGCAAGATTTCCCTGCCCTCTTGACCAGGTTCTGTCAAAAACAAATTACAATCTTGAACACTCATATTTCATGGAGAAGAAACGTGACAGAGTAGCAGTAGCCAAGATGGTGCGAGTGGTGGTGCCGGCGATCCAATGCCAGGTAGGGGTGCGAGGCAAGCCGGTCGTGTGTGCGTGGCCGGTGGCAGCGAGTGCGGGCAGAAAGGTGTGGTGCCTTTTCTCTTTTGGGTTCTCATAGAATCTTATGCTGCATGAGTCCATGATGATTATTTTCCTCTTTCTGAGATGTCTTTGCACATTATCATGCTTTAACCAGTAACCATGACTATTGTTTTCATGCGGTACGTGATAAACTAAATTATGTTACTTGATTACTGAATTCATGCCTAATTATAGGTGTTCTAGTTTTTCAATCAAACATGCGGATGGAGTTCAATAACATTTGTCCTTATGCGTTTTTTTTGCAAGCACTAGGTTTTTGATGATGTATAAGAAAGTTGATATGAAGGGGTATTTTATAAGAAATCAGTGCCCTTGGACTATAAGACTAAAGCAGGTTTAAGTTGGTACTTGGGTGGCAACAATGTTCTGCGTTAAGGGTGAAATAAAGGTATTTGTGTTTAATTTAGAAAATGAGCAAGTTGCATTTGGGTGATATTTTCTTTATGTGGCAATGTATGGCAATTCAATTATATGATCCATGTGTCATTATCTATACAAAGGAGAGTGTGCAGGTCGTTTCATTTGCTTCCCTTCATTTCGATCATTTTGTTCGTTTGGTCTACACCTTCCCACCTTGCACGCACCGATTTTATTGATTTTTTCTATTCCGGTTAGATCCGCCGGCATGTACCACTTGACTCCCCTCACGCATAGCTAGGGTTCCTCTAATGTGGAGGTTGCGCCGCTGCCGCACAATTTCTCCTCCCATGCTCAACCGATCGCCATCCTTGATACCGGTGGTAGATCGACACGATCACGGGACAGGGGATGAGGGCGAAGAGCGGGGCAGTTGGTAGGGGACCCTTTCTTGGTGGTCTGTGGGGATGTACGGTGTGAAGGAGAGAGGGCATGATTGCGAAGGTGAGTTTGACATTATCTGGTTTTAAAGGAGGGCTTCAAAGAGAAATTTCTCACTACAGCGGGAAAAAGGAAGAGTGCGTCCTGAGTGAGGTTTTTGTGTTGGGACCGCATGTTGAAGATAACATGACGGATAGTCAGAACAACCACATTTCTCCCCTGCATATGGGCTGGATTTGGGGGAGCCTCGACCCTCCATACATTTTGGGGAGCCTGTTTGATTTCCGAACACGTCTGAACCTATGAAGGAGAAATGAGTTTCGACCTTGGAGGAGATATTGTTCATTTGTTTAATTCATTCTATATATTTTAGCCCGTGGCAACGCACGTGCGTTCTATTAGTTATTTTGTAATGTCTTTGTGAATAATTAATAAAATGGCTACATGCATCGCCTAGATGCATAGGCCGGGGGTCATCCTCCTTTTCAAAAAAATTAAAAAAAATCTGCCATTTAGATGACAAGTGTCCCAGACTCCCGATGCGTTGACTCATATGATTTCCTGCTACGACAGTTGCAACCTACCTGCACAAACATGTGTTCTATTGTGCATTCATTCTAACTAGAGAAATTTGAACTTTTGATTAATCAGTACACATTTCTGTACAATCATTTCAAGAGTTTTTAGGTAGGTATGGCTAATTAATCATTCAAGGGTTCCTCTCGTCGCTCCCTACGGAAGCAGAGCAGCAGCAGCTTGAGTTCCTCTCGTCGCTCCCTGCTCGTGCTGCCGCCATCTCGGCGGCGTGCGCCCTCGCTGCCCTTTGCCATGGCGGACGCTACCTCTGCGTCCTCCCTTCCCCCTCCTCCTCCCCTCCCTGCTGGCTTTGTCCCCGTGCGTGTCATTGAGGGGGCTTGCCCACCGACGGTGAGGTCCGCTTCCTTCCGGGACGCATTAATGGCGCCTGTGACGGGGGGCCCTTCTGCCCTTCGGCCTAGGCTCAGGTCGATGATCTCCGTGCCATGCCCTAGCGGGATGGAGGCCTCTACCTACATGGGGGGGCGTGAGCACGCGCCTGGCGACGCCATTGATGGCAGTGGTTGGACCCAGGTCCGCAGTAGGCAGCAGCCTCGCTCTTCAATGCGTCACAACCATCTTCCCCCGCCTTCAGAGCTCAAGCTGTTGCTTCTTAAGAAGGCCAAGGGGAAGTGTTTTCGATGTCTTTCGCCTTACCATCGCATTGCCTCGTGCCGGAATGCTGCTTGCTGCCTTCTCTACGGCGAGATTGGTCATAAAGCTTGGGGGTGCCCGGTCAGGAAATCGCCTTCCCCGGCTGCTCCTTCGCCTCCAGTCGCCCCTGCCTCTGGCAGAGCTCCCCTCGTTCCCGCTGCTGGTGGTGCTTCCCTCCCAACTCAAGACCACTTCTCCCTGCCCAGGAGAACCATGGAGGCGCCGGGAGGGGAGAGGAGGACGGAGGTCTTCGCTGTGGCGCCGCGCTCGGCAGCGATGGCGGATGCGGAGCATAGACTCATGCGGCATGCGGTCGTCGCTATCGTCGTGGGTTTCAGGCCGGATCTTCGGCTGATGGAGGTGCAAAGGGCGGTGGCCTCGCACTTCCACATCGCGGACGACGCCATCAAGGTCACCCTCCGTGCGACGGGGGACTTCCTGTTCTCCTTCTCCGACCCGGCCACAAGGAACCTGGCCCTGGGGGCCCAGGGGCCCCTAGTGTTGGGGCGTGTCTCCTTCCTGCTGGCGCCTTGGACGCGCTTCAGGCATGCGGTGGCTGCTACTCTTCCGTTCAAGGTGCGCGTCTGCATCGAGGGTGTGCCGGACCATGCATGGGACGTTGCTTCGGCGACCCCCCTGTTCGCCGGCACGGGTCTCATCGACTCCATCGACCACTCCACCAACTGCGAGGAGGAAACTGCTTGCCTGCGGCTCTGGGTGTGGATGGCTAATGTCAACCACCTGGCACGCCGCGACATCCTTTGGCTTGAGGAGCCAATCGAGGTGGAGTCGCCGCTCATGCACTTCCCGGAGCTGGGCATCCTAGCTGAGCCGGCGGTCAGGCAAGGGCCTCTGCAGATGCTGGCCCACCCGGTCCGGCTTCACCTCGACAGGGTTCTTGACTACTCTGCTCAGCCTGGCCATAGCCCTGATAGCAACATCAGCTCCCACAACAACGCTAGCGGTATCCCTTCTGATGGATCTCCCTCCGGCGGAGGGCCGGTAACCTGGGGATACCGCTGGAACCTGGAGTACGATGACGGCACTTTTCCTCCGCCGCCTCCTTCTCGGGGTCCGGTTCACTCTAGGCTGCGCTTCCCAGAGGACAAAGACGGCAACGGCGGCGCCGGCAGCGGTGGGAGTAGTAGCTTGGGGGGCGGCCGGGACGGTCGTACTGGAGATCGCGCCTCTGGCGACCGTCGACCGCCTGCTGGTGGCGGTGGCAGTCGGCACATCTTGCGGGCTACGGCATCTTCGTCCGGCGGCCATGGTGGATGGAGGAGAGAGAAGACATCTGACGCTGCGCTGCATGGTCCCGTCGATGCTGCTGCTTTGCTTGACCAGGCTGCGGCGCGCCACGAGCCGATGCATGGCGTGCATGCGCGCTTGGCTGAGAGTGGCTCAGATGTGGGGGCCCAGTGTGCTGCTGCGGAGGCTTTGGTGGTGACGCGTGCGGGAGAGAAGTGTACTGCCTTGGATGGTTTGACCACACAGTTTGGGGATGGAGCGTTGCTGCAGTCCGAGGATCCCAGTATGGCTGCCTCCCATTCTCTCGCAAGTCTGCATTTGCTGCCCCTGGCCGACCAGACGGTGCAGACTCAGAGCCTGATGGACTGTGGACCATCTCTTGCGCTGGTTCATGGGTCTGAGAACGACGACAAGCTGGTGGGACCTGCTGAGCTGGCCATGGTGCAAGATCTGATCTGCTTCTCTCCGCTCCCAATAGCCGGTCGGGGTGCTGAGTCAGTGGGAGATAACGAGGGGGCTAGCAAGCTGGCCCAGCTGGCTAAAGAGGTGCGGCTGTCCTTGGGCGGTGGTGGGCTTAGAGTGGAGATGGGCCCCGTCCCAGTGGAGCCGCCTCTGGCCTCTCTGGTGACGGGCCTTGACCTTTCGGAGCTGGGCCATGAACCTGGGGCGATGGAGATGGGCCACAATCTGGTGGTAGGCAACGCTTCACAGGAACTAAGCCACGCTTCAGAACCTGTGGAGATGACCAGCCCCCTCCCAAATCCACCGGATGCTCTACAATCCTTCCTCATCAACATGGCCTCCGCCGCCTTGCCGCCAATCCTTCCAACCCCGGCGGCCTCTTCCTCCCCTTCCCCTCTTCCGCCTACGGAGGTCGGACCGCGCTCCAAGAAGAAAGGGCCTGTGTGCGCGGAGTTGCTGCCCACCAGATCCAGTGGCAGGCTTGCGGCGAAGCCCTCCTGCAATCTTCCGTCCATGGAGAAAGCACAACTGGTGCTCATGAAGAAGGGGGGGCTCCTCCCACCTGAAGGCTCGCCTGGCGCCCAAGACCTGCAGCGCTACCGCAACCTCTACAAGTAGGCGCTACCCGGCTTCTTCATCAAGGCGATCTCCTCCCTTGTAGACGCTGCCAGCCCGAAGAAGGGCTCTGCTGACTCCTTGCCGATGGTGGTTCACGCTTGAGCTGGTTGATGTTGATGTGTGTTGAGTTTCCCCTCTGTTTCCCAATGTTTGAAAAATTTATAGTTCCCCTGTTCTGGGTGTTGGCGTGGCCGTTGGCTGTTACAACTTGTTGGATGGCAAAGAGTGGATGTTGCTGGTGTGATGCTGAGTTTGATTTGGTTTCCATATGGAGTTGTCTATTATGAGCTGGAACGTTAGGGGCCTCTGCAACCCGGCAAAGAGAGGGGCTGTTGCTAAATTGGTATCTGATTGTGGCTGTAATATCATTTGCCTTCAAGAGACAAAGCTGGCTGTTATTGACAAAAAACTGGTGTCTGAAACTCTGGGTGCCCGCTTTCAAGACAACTTCATCTTCCACCCGGCAAATGGTACCAGGGGTGGGATGCTCATTGCCTGCTCCTCGGATTTCACGATTTCTGCTGATGGGTTGGCACCTGCTCAGTTCTCCCTGTCCGGCATTGTTACCTGCAGAGCTGACAACCGCTGTTGGTACTTATCCAATGTCTATGGACCGTAGATGGAGGCTGACAAAATTTTATTTCTGCAAGAGCTCAGGAGCTTAAAATTGGTTGCTAAGGAGGAGTGGCTCATTGTTGGTGATTTCAACATGATTTGTCGGGCGGAAGATAAGAGCAACAGTAATCTGAACTTGAGGATGATTGGTAGGTTTAAAGCTGTGATTGCTGATCTGGAGCTGCGAGAACTACCTTTGTTGGGGCGGCGTTTCACATGGTGCAATGAAAAGGAAAAGGCAACCCACACCAGAATCGACAAGATGCTCATGTCCAAGGAGTGGGAGCTGGCTTTTCCCCAGTTACAATTGTCTCCTGCGTCCTCTTCTGTCTTTGACCATTGCCCCCTGGTCCTAAAGAAGATGGATTGTAAAAAGTACAAGGGGTTTCGATTTGAGTCCTTTTGGCTTAAATCGGAAGAGTTCCCTCAGATCGTCTTTCAGGCCTGGAACAAGCATGTTCACTCCCAAGACGCAATCAGGGTCCTTCACACAAAGCTCACCAGGACGGCCAATGCTCTTAAGAAATGGGACAAGGAGAAAAGAAAGGCTAGAAGACTGCAGGAAGACATTGCCATTGAAGTTATTTTTCAACTTGATGTGGCCCAAGAGGACAGAGATCTCTCCTCTGATGAGAGAAACCTGAGAGCTTCCTTAAAAACTAAGCTCCTAGGGTTTGCGGCTATTGAGAGAATCAGGTGGAGGCAGAAGTCCAGATTGCTTGGGATCAAAGTCAATGACGCCAATACAAAGTTGTTCCACTTGAGGGCAAATGGGAGGAGGCGTAAAAACCATATTCCAACACTGGTGGGGCAGCAGGGGGCAAAATCTGAGCACAAGGAAAAAGAAAAGATCCTCTTCGATCATTTTCAGGGCCTTCTGGGTAATATGCAGCCGCGTCGTTTCTGCTTGAATGAGAGCTTCCTCGAGCTCCCCACACCGCAGCTGCAGCACCTGGACTGCCAGGTTACCATGGAGGAGATCAAGGTGGCTATATGGTCTTTGCATGGCGAAAAGGCGGCTGGTCCAGATGGTTTCATTGGTAATTTCTTCAAAGCATGTTGGGATCTAGTGAAAATTGATTTGCTAAAGGCGTTGGAACAGATCTTTGACCTGAAAGGGGACACTTGGAATTTGTGGAACACTGCCCACCTTGTGCTCATCCCAAAGAAGGACGGGGCTGCTATTGCTGGGGATTTCAGACCCCTGAGTTTGATGCATAGCATTGCGAAGATTCTTTGCAAGATATTGGCCAACAGATTGGGTCCGGAATTGGATAGTATTGTCTCCCACAGCCAGAGTGCTTTCATAAAAAAAAGATGCATCAATGACAATTTCCTCTTTGTTAGCAACGTGATTAAGGAGGCACATGTGAAGCGGACTCCCATGCTCTTCATGAAATTGGATATTGCAAAAACTTTTGACTCTGTGCATTGGGACTACTTGCTTGAGGTGTTGCGGGCCTATGGCTTTGGGCAAAAATGGAGAGACCTTGTGTCCTTGATCTTGGCCACCTCTTCCTCTAGGGTTCT
Source organism: Triticum aestivum (assembly GCF_018294505.1). NCBI lineage: Eukaryota > Viridiplantae > Streptophyta > Magnoliopsida > Poales > Poaceae > Triticum > Triticum aestivum. The sequence goes on along the minus strand of NC_057795.1, from coordinate 519,043,630 downwards.
GCTCAATGGAATACCTGGGAAACCTTTCAGACACAGGCGTGGGCTGCGGCAGGGCGACCCGTTGTCGCCAATGTTGTTCATTCTGGCTCTTGACCCACTCCAAAAGCTCCTTTCCAAAGCCACTGATCTGGGCATCCTTTCCCCAATTCGCAACAGAGCTGCTTGTCTGCGTGTCAGCTTCTATGCTGATGATGCAGCTTTGTTCATTAATCCTAAGCAAGAGGACATTGTGGGGGTGCAGGCCATTCTTTCGAGGTTTGGTGACATCTCTGGGTTGCAAACGAACCTGCTCAAGACTGTCGCTTACCCCATTAGATGCGAGCAAATTGATATGCCTAGCTTGTTGGCTGACTTTGGGGGTATCCCTGGAAACCTCCCTTGCACCTACCTAGGCTTGCCTCTGAGTATTAGGAAACCAACCCGGGCTGAATTGTAGCCTACCTTGGATAAACTTGCTGGGCGATTGCAGCCATGGAAAGGGAAGCTCATGACCAAGCTGGGACGGTGCTTGCTTGTAAATTCTGTCCTCACAGCAACTCTCACGTACATCTTTACCTCCTTTGATCTGAGTGCTTGGTTCATTAAGAGGATTGACAAGCTAAGGCGGGGCTTTTTGTGGGCTGGCGAAGAGGTTGCCCATGGAGGGAAATGCATGGTGTCCTGGAAAAAAGTGTGTGCTCCGAAGTTGACTGGGGGCCTCGGTATCAAGGACTTAAAATGTTTTGGTAGAGCTCTTCGCTTGCGCTGGCTGTGGATGGAGTGGGACTATGTTCGGAGACCATGGAAGGGGACTCCGGTGCCTTGTGATGACTCCGATAGGGCACTTTTCCAGGCTTGCACTAAGATCACCATCGGGGATGGGTGCTCGGCCAAGTTTTGGAAGGATAGATGGCTGGACGGTGAGTCCCCGGCTATGGTAGCTCCTTTGATGTTCAGATTGGCCTTAAAGAAAAACAGCTTGGTTAAAGACGCCTTGCACAATGGTTGCTGGATGAGAGGATTAATGCGCATGAACTCTCACGAGGAAATCCACCAATTCTTGGGACTTTGGGAGAAGGTCCAAAATGTGCAACTATCAACCTCCAGAGATAGCATTGCCTGGCATCTGTCGGCTGATGGTTCGTACTCGGCCAAATCTGCGTACCACGCACAGTTTCTTGGGCGCTTGCACCAACCAGAGCTGGCCAGTGTTTGGAAGGTGAAAACGGATAGGAAAATAAGGTTTTTCCTTTGGCTTCTGCTTCAGAACAGAAACTGGACTGCGGACAGATTGCTTTTGCGCGGATGGCCACATGATCCAAAGTGTAAACTATGTAACTTGGTGATTGAAACGGCGGCACATCTCTCTTTTCAGTGCCCTTATGTGAGGCAGGTGTGGCTTTCGCTGAGCGCTACTCATGCTGACCTCACAGCTACAGCGTTGGCTGCCTCCTCGGTGAACTCCTGGTGGGGCGCTTTGCTCCAGCTCAAGCCCAACAAAACAAGGAACAACTCGCTCTCCATGGCATCTTTCGCTCTTTGGAACATCTGGCTGGAAAGGAACAGAAGAACCTTCGATGGAAAGTGCACTTCGGCAGCTGATGTTGCCAGGCTTGCTAGTGATGACTTTCGCCTCTTAGTTGAGGCATGTGGGGGTTAGGCTTAGGTGTTGGGCGACAGGGTTGTTCATGGCCCTCTTGCCTGTTTTGGTTACTCCTTCTCTGTAAGCTGATCTTCAGCTGATGTACAGTTGTTCCCTCCTCTTAATGCAATGGCAGAGCTCCTGCTGGTTCGGTTCAAAAAAAGAAGAAGAGTTTTTAGGTAACATTAGGTGTGCTAACACATAGCATTTCTCTAAATCTTTGATCTTTTGCTGTACGTTCTTCAAGCTATAACTGATTGTTTACCCATTCCCCTTTCTTTTTGTCATGACAACGTGTCCTGAACTCTTGATATACAGCAACTTCAGAACATTTGGACATGCCGGCCTGCTCTGTGGCACTTCTAGATAAAGCCAGAGAGGATAACTAAGAGTTTCTGAAATATTTTGGTGTTTAGATGACCGCTACAGCTACTATACTTGAAGCCTTGAAAACTTTGAGTGTTATGCAAAGTTTTCCTATTCAGTTTATAACGTTGCTTAGGACCCCATCCTATATTGGACTTGGGTAGTACCAACTGCAGGCCGGTTAAGCTCTCATATTCAATCCGCAACGCAACAGCTAGGGGAAACCCGATGCGCAGAAGTTTGCTGAGCATCAGCATCAAGAGCGGTCGAGTCAACTGCAATTCTGTCAAAATAAGCATCTTTTATGATCTTATCTGATAATTAACTAAGCTATTTTAGTCCATCATCATGCCTGTTCATACGGCCGTGAGATTTGAATATACCGGTCGTCGTGTTCCCCCCGCGCTAAACTGCACCTTGCTATCTCGAGATTAAATTTTTAGTTGATGACGTCATTTGATCAGTCTTGTTCCTTTGGTCCTTGCTGTGAAACAAGTTTTGTTATTGCCTTACAAAATCATGTTCAGCAGGAGGAGGAAGCTACGTGATGCTTTGGGAAATAAAAGAAAGGTGGCACGCGGTTTACATGCTCCACAGGGCACGCGGATATCATTGTCATTTGATTGGGAAACCTTCTGTTACAGCTGAATTCTGTTTTTTTGAGGTGTGTTATAGGCTTATAGCTGAGTTGATTAGTCCAAATTTGGTGGTGCCTCATGTCTGGTTTGATCTTATTGACACAGAAGGAAATTTGTGTGCATATGGTTGCAAAATTTTGTATATTAAAAAGAGCTCTTTTATGTGGCACCCTTTAATTAATATGGACCGTCCATTTTCAAAATCTGTCACAAATGTTTCGCGGCGCCAAATCTTGCGTACTTTTTCTTCACAGCTCCCCATCAAAAGCTGAGCTCCGATGTCTCTGTCGCGGGTGGCTGAGTGTTTGGCATGGTCTTCATGTGGCTTTGCAAGACCTCTTCGGTGTGCGCTGGGTCTGGTGGTCATTTGTGGTGAAGTCGGAGTCGTTTGCCGAGAAGAAGGGATGAGATGATGCTTGCTTGATGAGAAGTGACTACAATGATGCCAATGTGCTGCATCGATGAGGCCTTCTCCACAGATGTGTGTGTGCGGTATCTTGTGTGTTTGTGACGGTTTTTGTCCCATCTTTCATTTATTAACTGGATAACTTTCTTCAGGCAAATCTTTTGCCACCATTTTAGAAAGAAAAATTGACGAAAATTGACCAATATTGTTTGTCTGAGGTGATTACTGTATCTTGTTTTTTGAGAGAGCTTTACTCAATGTTTTTAAGTTTACGGTTCTGCAGCTTTGAGCCTTTGATCATGGGCTTCAAGAGCCATACATGTCTTCAAAGAAACGAAATCCAAATACTCACTCATGGTGCCTTATTATCAATCCAACTGCTCACTCACGGTGCCTTATTATTAATCTAGGCACTAAACGGGAAAATGATGTCCTTTAATAATGTATTCGTTCAGTGGTCAGTTTAGTTTGTTCACAATGGTGCAGAACCGCATATGATGTTAGATGGAGGGCACAGTAAGGCAAGCCACAACGTTATTAACGTAGGCACTAAATTAACACGGGTTCCGCAATAGGAGGAACCTCTTCTGTCTGGATGGCTTGCAAAACTAGAAATTCTCGCTGTGGAACTCGAATTTTGTGCTTGATTTTCTTGTAAATTTCTTTGCGAGCCCGCGCAGCTTGTTCGTGAGCACCGGCTCGCCACAATAGAACACACCTGTGATATCCGAGAAACACAGAGTTAGTGTCAGTTCAGAAAAGTAATGCTATGCACACACTAAAAATGTTGCTGACCGATCGATGTTGAGTGGATTGAGGTGAGAAGATCGTCATGCCTTGACTGATATGACTCAATTGGGCAAGGGGAAATATTCTAGGAGTAGTCCTATATATGTGCATATATATACCTGAGCTCAACTAATTTATGGTGGAGAACCTTGATGCTTCTATCTACACTTGACTGATCAAAAATTTCAGAGGTGGTCGTAACCATCGGCAGGTAACAAAATTTTCTGACGTGGTTGGGACTCAAAGGCGCAACTTCTCGTCTTCTCGAGCATTGCTAGTCATGCTATCCACACATAGCGTGTGGTGCTAGAAGGTACAGTAGCTGAATATGCAGAGCAGTAGTATTGCAAAATGAAAGGAGTAGGTGCGCGTTTGTGAGCAGCTGCGTCTGTACTGTGTTAAAAAACGGGAGGAGCAGTGTAGTTAGTTTTTGGAATGGTACTGACCGACACGTGTTTCCTTATTCTCGTCGGCGATGCGCTGGTAGACTTGGGTCCAGTTTGGTCGGCCGAAGTGGGTCATGACGCGGCTGCCGGAGACGACGTCGACGCCGTTCTTGGCGTAGTGGAGGGACTGGAGCATAGCGATGAGCGCCGACCGGGCGTCGCCCTTCTCGTAGACGCTGGTGCAGTGGTTGTGGAGCTCAATGATGCGCTTCTCGTCAGCCTCGGCCACCTCGTCCATGACTTCACGGAACCACTCCAAGGAGCCCTGCTCCCGGGTGACCCAGTAGAAGTAGGCTCGACGGGTTCGGAACGGGCTCGCGTCGCCGGCGTGGCCGTTGCCGGACTCCACGTCCCCGTCGAGCCGCTTCGCGTTGGTGATGATGTCCTTGATGATCGAGATCATGGGCGTTGCACCGATGCCGAGTCCCACCAGTAGCACGATGTCGTACTCCTTGTAATCCTGCGCCGGCGCCCCGTACGGCCCGTCGATCAGCACCTTCGGGAGGCTGCAGCACAGCAAAGCACACTGTTATTACATTCGGTAATTAAGCTGGTAATATTGATTGACAAAAGATAAATTCACATATGACCATAGATCACATAAGTAAGGCAAACTTAAGGATAACAGATAGTAGATCTTATTCACGCAAGGAGCATCACAGAGCGCGGAAATTCACACGGACGCGCAGGTGGGGGTCAGCACCTGCCTAGTCGTGTCTGGTTGTCCGATTGATTTAAGATTAACAAAAATGATTAGTCTTAGCCCTTTGATTACTACAGGACAGGGTCCATTTATTCATGCTTTTGGCACACCACCCATGCCTTTTTTATTTTATCTTTTATTTTCAATCTACTATATCTTTTGAACCGAAAGTCCAAACTAAGTTTCGTTTTCATATTTGTGTTTGCCGCAATGAGACCTTTTGAATATGATCAATCTTGAATATATTTCGTCAACATTTTAAAAATTCCAGGTTTCAAATGCTGAAACTTGATAGGCGTAACGCTAAGTTTTCCCAAGTTTCATTTAGTTTTACCAAGTTTCATATTCTTTCAGGTTTTAGGATTCTAGGCTTAGGGCTTTAGGGCTTAGGATTTATGGCTTAGGTTTAAGTTTTAGTTTTTGAAACATGCTAAATTTATCATCGTTCATATCAAGTTTTAGTAGTTGGAACTTGCACGGACCATCAATTAGTCTCGCGATCCACAAATTCATTGGATTCCGCACAAAGGCACACCAAGTTTTAAGTTCTAGTTTCTGAAACTTGCGATTTTGTCGTTCGCTCCTAAAAAAAATTCAGTAGTTGAAACTTAACAAGGTTTTAAAAACTCATCAAAATGGATACAAAATGGAAATTTTTGAAAGCCCTCGTGAGAAGCCACACGAATATGACAACCAAATTAAATTGGACTTATCGTCCAAAATATATAAAAGATACAAAATTGAGAGTCAAAAACAGATGGGAGGTGGGATGGATGGAACTACCAAAAACTGCGAAAAACTGCATGCATGGACCCCATCTAAAGTAATTAAGGACCAAAGCACATGCGAAGAGTGATTAGTTTTCAAATCACAAGACAATCAGGCGGCCGCAAATCTACGTGGCCCTGGCCTTGCATGCTATAAATCTTATCGTCAATTGATGGCCGTCCATCCTCTGGGAACAGAGTAAACAAAAATCCTATGGAGTATCTCCTATACCACCGGACATGCCAGTCACCAATACACCGGCCCTAGCCAACCAATCCGACGGATGTGCCATATCAATCAATGGATCAACCATCTTTGAGCATCTCTAGCCCTCTCCTCAAAACTTAACTCTCCAAAAGACTCTTCAAATTTAAGGACTTAAACAGGAGGACACCTAGCCTTTCCTTATACTTAACTCTTTCTTTCTTTGCTATTTCTTCCATCCTTTGCGTACAAACTCCATTTCAACTTACACATGCATAACACAATGATTTTAAGGTTGATATTTCCATTGCCGCATTTCAACAACATACCCAAATTCAATAGTTTCAGATTCAATTTTCCAAATTCAAACCACCATGCGGTCCAAATGAAGTAATAGTTCAATAAACCAGAATTTGGGATTTTTATGACGGAGTCGAGGCATTGCCAAGAAGCGGGGTGAGGTCGTGCCAACTGAACCTAAGTTCGATCAAATTCCAAATTAACATGAAGAAGCGGCATTTGAAAAGAAGGTGAGCCATCGCACCCATGTCACGCTTGCAAAGTTGACAAACCCCACTTGGCTGACCTATCGGTCGTGCTAACTTGCTTTTGGATGATTAGCCACACGCATTTCCGCGCACGCGCGCGAGGGGGGGGGGGAGGCTTCCAAATGACAGGTTTGATTATAATAGATGTCCCACAACGAACAAGGTGCAGTAGGCCGACTTGCAAAATAGCACAAGCCGATAGTGAGTCTCGAAACAGTTGGGTCTTCAATCCCTTTATGAAGCTCAAAGTGTTGAAGAATTGTCTAGAGATTGAAAATTCATTGATGGGCTATCAGTAATGGCATTTGCATGCAGTTTTCGACACTAGTCTGGCTGTGTTGGACCACTCCAGGGGATGGCACATCAAATCGGTTGTGATCCATAATCACATGAACCGAAATGAAAATAGGAGGACGAATTTTCACAACAAAAAAGGTAAACTATTTTGCAAGCACATGAAATAGTCGTGTGTGTACCTCGGGTTGGTCATGGCGTCCTCACGGTTGAACTCCGCCCGAAGAATCTCGGTCGTCCCCTCTGTCGGTGTTGGGCAAACCTGTGATTCGTACATAGTACAACACTCTTAACTTCTTTTGTATGAACAGGCTTTACTTAGAGGGTGATGTGGAGATCAACGCGACTAGTCGCATTGGCCACGTAGGAGTACCTACCTTTAAGAAGGCGTTCCTGAGCTGGTTGGTCCAGTCACCGAGCGTTTTGATGTGGACGCTGACGTAGTTGTCCTCTGGCGCCGACGTGATGGAGAACGGGTGCCTGCACGGACGTTCATTCATCAGACGGATTGGCCGAACGCTGATTAAACTAAGCGTGCCCGCCGGTCGGCTGCAGCCTACGTACCACTGGAATGGCGAGACGTCGGGGCACTTGACGTAGATGTACTGTCCGCTCTTGTACCTGAACCCCTGCGGCTTGGACAAGTGCAGCGACAGCAGGGTCGCGGGGTGCGGATGCACGGCCACCCTGACTTTTTTCACCGACCTCACGCTCGACCGAAGCGTCCTCGTCAGCCGCTCGCATGCGTACACGATCATCGGCACCGTCAGGTACATCCACGTCTGCACTTGGTAGCACAGGCTAGTTAATAGTTAATAGTACTCACTCTGGTTGGGTGCATAGGATATGCATATGATTTTAGGTAGGTCGTGGATTTGGCTAATTAAATATAGATTGTATCTTATTAAAACATATCACTAGAGGTTTTAAACATATACTCCCTCGTTCGTAAATGTAAGTCTTTGTAGAGATTCTACTGGGTGAACTACATACGGAGCAAAATGATGAATCCACACATAAAATGCATCTATATACATCCGTATGTAGTTCATATTAAAATCTCTACAATGACTTATATTTAGGAACGGAGAGAGTAATTTTTCGGTCGAGTTTGATTACGCAAATTGCCGATCAAGAAGCACAGACACACCTTATGCAACCGAGCAAAGGGAGTGATCAGTCGGCCAGGACAGACCAAAGTATGCAGTTGTTGGTTGATCCAGTCCTATACTATTACTATATCTTTATTCCTAAATTAATTACTCCCTCCGTAAATGATCTAAACGCTCTTATATTTCTTTACAGAGAGAGTACTATCTAAGTCTGAACTACCTTAAACACATACATATTTAAGTGGAAACTAAATCGATACTACCTCTCTCTTTCACTAGCCCCCACCCCCCTATTTTGCGTCATATGATGAGTATTATTTAGCTATTATAATATACAAGTTATACATAGTAAAGATTATATCGTTGTTAGACACCACATTCAAATACCGAGCCCAACAATATAAATTTTTGTGACATGCATTAACATTTTACTAATCAAATTTTGACACAAAATATGACAGGCACTAATAAACCCATACAAAGGTATTACTATACTTCTGAAGTTGTTATGTACTCAAAGACCACGGAGAGAGATGACTCAATACTACTTCGTCCTAGAAGTAGTAAGATGCATAACAAAAACCCTCATACTTACCGACTTCTTTTGCCACTTCTTGGTGAGGTAGAGAAAGTGTCCATGGACGATGAGCAGCGCGTAGACGGCGAGGAAGAGGTGGTGCGTGTACCAGAAGACGTTGTACCCAGTGAAGCGGTTGAGCAAGGTGTTGACCAACCAAGTGAGGCGGCTGCGCGAGGCATTGACGAGCCTGGCGAAGCGGGTGAGCTCCCTAGGCTCGGGGTTGCTGTCGAGGCTCTCGAGCTGCTTGAGCTTGGGAAGGTGGAGCTTCCCCTTGCGGAGCGGTCCCGTGGCGAACGTAAAGGCGACGACCATGAGCGCCAGCATCACTAGCCCCGTCCATCCCTCCGTTCCCCTCACGAACCACCAGTAGTTGGGCGGCTTGGCGTCGCCGAAGAACGGCTTCATGGGCTCGTATTCGTCGTCCATGGCGTGCAGCAGCCGCGGGAAGTCGCATGCCAGGTGGGAGATGATGTGTAGCCCGGCGCCCACAGTGATCCCAACGGCGATGGCCATGTGGAATTTGAGGTTGTCATTGAAGGGCACGATCCGTCCTGCGGTGGTGTGGCTCCGGAGCCAAGTGACGGTGTTCCGGCACACGGGGAGGAGGGTGAGCGCCATGTTGAATTTGAGCGTCTCGGCCCCGCCCTTGGCCACACATACGCAGTAGCCCATCACCTCGAACACAGCGTGGTGGCGGTATTGCACGAACTTCCAGGCGAAGAGGCCGACGCAGATGGAGAGCCACAGGAGCATCACCCAGCAGCGCCGCCAGTTGTCCTCCAGGGAGCACTTGGCACGCTTGTACCAACGTCGGACGGGGCTGGGATCCGTCGTCGGGCGGAGACGCTGGCTCAACAGCTTGCTGAGCTTGTGGTTGTTGCTTGTCGACTCGCTCGGCGCCTCCAGCAGCAGCATCTTCAGGTTGTGCAGCTGCAAACCAGTTATCACCATTAATTCTATGCATCACCGTCGGTAACACAAACCAATCTTGCATGGCAAATAAGGCCGTTGTTTTACCTCGATGTAGCCGAGTTTGTCGGGGTCCAACGCCTCCATGATGAGACGTGCATACTCCTTGCACTGTCGCGGGACCATCATTAGCTTGTTCGCCGATACGCTCAACGTGATGATCTGCAGAGCAAACCAGAATAAGCCCCCCCAAAAGTCAATGTTCCGGCAATTTGCTCATGTTAAGAAAACTAAGACAACAAGATAATTACGCAATTGGATGTGAAATACATGAACCAAACAAGGGCTCGTTGGTTTGGTCAGTACTCCCTCTCTTCAGTAGTGTAAGACGTTTCCGAAATGTCTTTTTAAACTGTTTTTGGTCTTGTTGAAAATGTCTAAAACGTTTTACATTAGTGAACCGAAGGAGTAGTACGTCAGAACTTGTGGGAAAAGGATCAAAATCGGTTACGAGAACATGCTTACAAGCATGTCGTGCTGGTACGTTGATGACACCTATGTGCAGATGTGAAATGGCAATCTGGTCGAGCGAGTATTGTTCAACACGTCCATCGTTGAAAATCGCAGAACACACACCCTCCGTTTGCTATTTCTGGAGGATGAGGAGACGTTTGATAATTTATTTATTTTTGAAAAAAGAGGATTACCTTTGGCCTCTGCATCAAGCAATGCACACAACCATTTTATTAATGAAGATATCAATAAAATATGAAACTCATCTCAGATACACAAACAAAAGCGAAACAAAAAAAAAAGCCACAACCGGCAAAAATAGAACGCTTGAATGAACCATTGAAAGAGTAGTGAAATTTTACCTATTTGACCTCGTCCTCGCTGATCCTCCCGTCATCGTTCTTGTCCACCCTGTTGATTACGTAATCAAAGTCGTGATTCGTAACTTGTTGGTTTAGCAAGAGAGCTAAATTAAGTGGTTTTGGTTAAATAAATGCTACAATACTCCCTTCTTTCTCATAGTACTAGTATTACTTAAGTACTTATGATACTCATAGTGGGAGTAACAAAATACTTCCTTCGTCTCATAATGTAAAATGTTACTACAACCAATGTAGAGTAACATGCATGCTATACAAGTAAAAAGATGACACGATAAGTAATTAAAGATGGAAGAGGAAAATGAAGTAACATAAGTCTGTTACCATCATACAACGCTTCATAATGAAAAATGAAGATACAAATAATGAATGAAGGTCTTTATATTATCACGCATATACATAACCCACTGTAAAAGTAGTTACATAGACTAGTATGTTACTGGTCTAAGTTATTCAACACTATGACTAGCCTAGGGTCTACGTTTAACCATCAAAATGATGAACAAAATCCGTGAGTTATATATCACAGAAAATTTCCCTGCCCCTACC